>NW_020524629.1:0-50714 GCF_003368295.1 Carassius auratus
TCACGACGAGAGGCTCTCTTGCCCTATTTACATAAAACAGGACCTGGACAGACAAGATCATGTTGCTGTCTGTCTCGAAGTTCGTCTAATGAGAAGACTGGTAATGGGCATTGCCCAGGAGGCAACAAACACTGGGTGTCTGGGCAATCCAAGAGACAGCTCTCGATTCGACGCTTCCCAGTCGTTATGACCCTCTAACACAGCAGACACCTCGGCACTAGAAAGCGGACAATGGCATGACATTACACAAGGAGAACATTCGATGCTCTGAATACCAGCACTAAGCCTAAATGCGTCCTGCAAATTGTTCAGCTTCCTCAAGCAATTATTGTAAGGCTCATTCAGCAGCCTCTGACTGACCCGGTTGTGGACGAAGGGTTGACGACTTAAGGCATCGGCTACTATGTTCTTACTCCCAGGTATGTACTTGATACTGAAACGATAGGGTGCCAACTTGGAAACCCACCTCTGCTCACACGCGTCGAGCTTGGCTTAGTGAGAATGTAAGTTAAGGGATTGTTGTCCGTCCATACGACAAAATCATGCCCTTTTAGCCAGTGGCTGAATTTGTCGCAGACGGACCACTTCAAAGCCCAAGAACTCTAAGCGGTGAGCAGGATACCTTGGCCTGAGCGCGGTGTAAAGAGCTTTGCTAGCGAAAGCAATAGGCCGGGCCCTAGTCTCACCCTCTGCAACCTGCGATAACACAGCACCCAACCCGTCCAGGACGCGTCAGTGGACAAAATAAATGGGCTGCTAAAATCAGGATGCGTCAAGACCACAGAATCCATCAGAGCACCTTTTAACTGCTGGAAGGCCCTACTGTGCTCTTCTTTCCAGTCACCAGGACTCAACTTCCTGAATGAAGCACCCTTCTCCGGAGGCTTCTTACCCCTTGGTGCGGCTGTTAAGGCAAACAGGGGTTTCGCAATGGCAGAACAATTTTGGATGAACCTCTGGTAATACAACACCATCCAAGGAAAGATTTAATTTTCCTTTGGGATGGGGTTACCCCATCCTCCATCATCAAATCAGTCTCTGTTACCGCTCCGATAGCGCTGACTTTATCTGGGTCGGTTGCTACCCCTGAACTGTCAATGATGTGCCCTAAAAACCGCACGCTTCTCCGGAGGAAATTACATTTTTTGGGGCTAATTTTAGCCCATGCTCTCGGAGCCTACTGAACACCATCTCGAGTCTCCTAATGGCCTCACCTTCATCTGGGGCATACACAAGTAGGTCATCAAGATAACAGAGTAACGTCAAGAAATTGTTGATCACCGAAGATGTTCGTCATCAGACGCATAAAGCTAGCGGGGCTATTGCAGAGCCCTTGCGGTAAGCGATTAAACTCAAAAAGCCCCATCGGTGTGGTGAAGGCAGTAAGGTTTTTGTCCTCCTCCGCCATCGAGATGTTATAAAAGCCGGAGGTGAGATCCATCGCGCTAAAGACTGCGTTTCCACCCAAGGCCGCCAAGCAGTCTGCTTGGTGAGGTAAGGGGTGAGCATCCTTGATGGTTCGGGCATTAAGCCAGCGGTAATCAACACAAATGCGAAGATCACCACTTTTCTTCCATACCAGGACCAACGGGGATGCCCACTCACTGCAAGACTTGCGGATAATCTCTTGCTCTTCCATCTCAGAGAGCACTTTTCTCAGTTTCTGATATTGAGCAGGGGGAACGCGTCGATACGGAAGTCTAAACGGGCGGTTTATCTGACAAGTGAATCCTGTGGGACAAACTCTTTGGCTTTACCGCAGTCTAACTTATGTTTAGAAAACACATCTTGATATCCTTGGATCAACTGCAGAAGCTTGTCTTTCCAGTACTGAGTGACCTCACACGACTCAATATCGAGATCGCTAAGACCAAGCTCCTGCAGTGCCTCACGAATTCCAGAAGGAGAACTAACCACTGCACCTGTGCTAGAGGAGACAGCTTGGCTCTGCACATTCACAGTTCCCCCATCATCATGTCCAGGCCACATATCGAGGTCTTCAACTGCTAAAACGGGAGAAACATCTGCATATTTGGGCATTACGTCTTAAAGTTACAGGTTTATTGGATGGGTTAATCAACTTAACCGGCACCCATCTGTCACCAGGCAAAGTAGCTATGACACGTCCAACAAGAACACTCTTCTTATGGGTTTGTGCCCTAGATGGCTCAATCAACACTGTGCTACCAACAGAAACAGTGGAACTGGTTGGAAGTCTACCCCACACGAGGTGCTCTTGGTGAGGTAAGAGCGTGACGGCCTGAGTGAGCTTGGCAGTCCCAACAACGGTTGGAATACTACCACCTTCCCATCTATCATGTCCAGACAGCATACTCAAAAAACGTTGAATCTCGGGTTCCCTTGTAGAATTTGGCTGGTTCATGACACGCCAGTAGCTTTGTGACTGCTTAAGTTGACTCATGACATACTTGATGACGTTAGTACCAACAATTAGCTGGTCTTTTTGCCCTGGCACAACCAAGGTAGGCACAATAACCGGAAATCCATACACGCACATCTTCAGCTGATGGATACACTTAGGTTTGACCCGAACACCACCACAACCGATAAGCAACACATCAGTGTGGGGCTGCTCAGGCTCAAGAGTCCCACACGCATCCAACAACCTGCGCTCAACTTCCTCGTTTATAGTACACGCCATAGAACCAGTGTCTAACAGGCCTTGACAAGCGACCGCATCATTCACCAACACATCGGTATAAAACAAACTGTCAGCTTTCTCCAGCTTTGCAATGTTTTGGAACAAGATAATACTGCCGCTTGACTCAGTCTGACACCGGTTACTATAGATGACCATAGGATCATCCTCGCTGATGAGAGGTTGATTCTCGACACTCACACTGCCCTCTCCCCAATGTGAGTGATCTAGTTTCCCTGATCATCGCTGGTCTGGGCCACGCCCCGGGCAACAACCCTGTGACACTGCCTACGTTGGTGACCAAATTCAAAACAATCAAGGCACCTTTTTTCTCTCATGCAGTGTGAGTGAGTCGAATGGGATCGGTCTCCGCACACTGCACAAGGAGAAGCTCGATACCACGGTGACGTTCGAGGTTTTGTTTCTGAAACTGGTAAGGTTGTGCGCTCCAACACCCGTTCTAACATTTTCAGCACCCGCTCTAAAGTGCCCGAATCATTTGCTTCATTTGGCTTAGTGTGAAGACCTGTGATACATACTGGTGAGGTTACACCCACACTTTCGCTTCCAGTAGCTACCTGATTTCCGACTGCTTCCTCTGTAACAACAGCCTGATTTACTACGACCTTAGGCAGAGGTGAACCTGGTTTCCAGGACTTACAGTCCCTCTCATACTCATCGATGGCCTCTTGGACTTCCTCTGCAGACCATTTGCTTATGGGCTTACACCTAAAAACACTGGAAAGGTCAGAATTAGGGCAGTTTCTGATAAACATCATTGAAACTTCTGAGCTCATGTTTTCCATTTTGCCACCGAATCTTTTCAGGTGAGTGTCTGCTAGCTCGGCTGCCTCATTCAACCTGACCCAATAATCAACAGGGCGCTCACTTTTCTTCGGCTGCGTGGCATAAAAGTCGGCCAACGGCTGGCACGAGCCAGGGCTCTCGCTAAAATAGTGCCGCAGTACCTCGTAGACAACTTCGGGACAAAGTACAACAACTGGACTACTTTTCAGCTTAACCTTAACAATGCTTTTTGCCCGACCACATAGATGGTTCAGTATTTCTTCTACACTATCAGTTTTGTTGCAACCCTTTTTGGTCAGATAAACATTCATCTGTTCAATCCACTCCACTATGGAGCATTTGTCACTACCATCCCCCCTGAACATTTGTGGTTCTCTAATGTCAGCTTTTACTATCAGGTTTAACTTAGACAAATCAAGGCTTGTAGACAGGGGTATGGACCCAGAAGGTTGCTGCTCTACCGATGGAGAAGAATCAGGTAATACAGAATTCTGGCTAGTTAACAATCGTGAAACAATTGAATCACCAATCTGGTTTCCAAGCTCGCCAATGAGGTCGCGCAGCTGCTGTGTAACACTGTCACAACCAACATTGGCAGGAGTGGAAGACTTTGGTTTATTCGACTCATTATCTGACATGTCCGAAATAGTCGCAGAATCAAACACCAAAACACGTGGTTTGCCTACTACAGGCTCAGGTACCCCAAAAAACCCACGACCCCGGCCAACATGTGGCGTCACTAAATCTTCATTCCACCCCCCTTCTGCCATATGAAAGGTAGATTGATGAAAACACGAGAAAAAAAATGACTTCACTGTTATTCACTTTTAAATACAGAAATAAAGAAAACAAATAAAAAAAAAAGGAAACCTTCAAATATGCGCAAAGTGTAAAGTCCAATGTGTGAGTAATGTAAAGCGAGAGTTCAGTTACTCAGTTCCACGTCCAGACACCACCAGCAAAACGTCAACGATGAAGAGTCTTTGTCCGATGATTTCAGAAGCGTTGTGATTCGGCGTTGTCAAACCCCAGCGATCAGCTACTGCAGATCTGGCGAATCCGGGTCACGGCACCAAATTTATGTAGCATGTCTGGACAGGTCACCCTCACACACACAGAGACCACACGACCACTCTTCGGTGAGATTTAGCACTTTCCTTTACTGTAGTGAGAAGAAATAATCAGTGGATCAAAAGGCGACCGCTTCTCCCTCTCTGGCACACAGAGTCAATTACAGGGAGAGCTCAATAATACATGTGCTCCTTAGCCTCGCACACAGGTGGACTGAGATTATACAATTATGAAAAATAAATTATACTGTTTACAATATGTCTCTGTCTTTCTTATACATCACATTTCTATTAATACATTACAAGGTAAGGGTATAAAATATTACAATAAATAGATTACAATATTACATTGGATATAAAATCTATATAACATTAACTTATGCATTGATTCCAGTATTTATACATTACTTATACATTATTATTTATAACACACTGCAGTGAAATAAAACTAATAATAGCATTTGTATGAATAAATCAGTATTCCTATGTTACATATCAAAATTAATCAATTAATACATTTAGCATTGTACTATTTGTAGGCCGCACCACGTGCGTCAAGCACTGCATGAGTCATTAAATCAGATTTTCTCCCATAACACTCTACATTGAATACATTCACAGTCACTAAATCTCTTTTCTTTTATAAAACAGAACCAATTAATCAACATACCTGTAGTGAGAAGAAATAATCAGTGGATCAAAAGGCGACCGCTTCTCCCTCTCTGGCACACTAAGCATATGATGCTAATTAGTTAACGTCACAATGCACATCGTTAAGGTCAAATAACACCTCAAAATATAAATTTTCATTATAACTAATACAATCAAGTACTAGTATAGAATAAATCACATTAATCCAGCGATAAATACACATTTTGGACAAGAAATATCATCATACCAGAGTCAATTACAGGGAGAGCTCAATAATACATGTGCTCCTTAGCCTCGCACACAGGTGGACTGAGGCTATCGCACATCGCACGCGGGGAAAACCCCGGATGTGTTCCACTGATATAATTCCCTCCCCAGACAGAATCCAAAGAAAAAGTTCCCCAAATCTAATATTATGTAATTTTAACCTGCAAACAATAATAAATTAACAAAATTTTGTGGAGTTCACTAACCCATTCTTATTATGAAACTTATAGAATTTATAAAAAAAAAAATAGTCCAATATAGGAATTAAAAGAAAGCAAATTAAATTGAGTCAATTATACACACCAGTTACACGTGCAATCCCATAATGCCACACTACAGAAAGTTAGTGTAAAAAGCAGGAACTACAGTGACAACACCTGCTTCTTGTAAATGAATTACAGTTGACGTGGAAATATACTGTTAACAACTAAAACCTTATTTGACCCATAATGCATTGCGAATTACAGGTGCATCTTGTAAAATGTTTATACAGTACAATTCTGTAAAATTTTGCTGTAGAAACTACAGCAATTTTTTACAGTGCAAGTATTGGTTTAACATGTTCACATGGCAGGATTTTGATTTAGTTTGGTTATAGAAGGTTATCCCACCCCTTTCAACAGATTACCATTTTGGTTTGGATACTTTTATTCTGATTGAGGTGTTTATATGGAGCACTTTCATTCAGACTGGACGTTATCCTAAATTTCGAAGGCTGTATGCTTCCCTTGATGGACTACCACCCTCCATTATGCAACTCACAGCATTAATGCATATTACATGCTCCTCGTGCCGCAGCAAGGGGTCGTATGTGTCACACATCTGCTTAAAGGGGAAATACAATGTTTCATGGATTCAGAGTTAAAGAGTTTTTTTTTTTTTTTTTTTTTTTTAAACATGCCCAAAAATCTTACTTATGTGTTGTACAAGTTTCGTTAGTTTTTCGATCATGGATTTAATGACGTAGATGATGGTGGAACTCCTTATGAACATTTCTCTCGGGAATGCATGCTCACGCACAATTCTTCAGGAATTAATTGGCAGCGCTGCATAGGATTTGTTCGGGGCAGCAATGGAGTGTAGCAAGTGTGTTTGTGTTCGTGTGATCTCACTGATGAATATTTTATAAACAAGACCAGGTTGATGCTGGACTTGCACAACGTTTGCTATTAAAACATGGTAAAAGACCCCATTCAGGTAAGTACAACTGCATCAGATTTCTTTTAGCACATAAGTGAATATGTTAATTAGACACTTAAATTGAATGATATACAAACTGCCACGGTATTAGGCTGCTGCTAGGGGTATCAAGATGGTAGTATCAAGTAGTAATAGTATCAGGAAAAACTTCTTATTGCTGGCCATTCAAATTGCATCAGTAGAGTTCTAATGACGGTGTTCAACTATAACCGCCGGTCTCACGGTTATATACGAACCGTCACACCCCTAACTGTATGCAATTATAATTGTCATAAATATACTTGACGGAAGTGGTCCTGATTGAAGTAAAGCCATTGCTGCCAATAATTTGACTTTTAGCCTTTATCATGTACTGTGTTGATCTAAATGCAAACTATACTCTAATTGAACATACAGTTGTGTGCAAGGTACGACGGTGAAACAAAATAGTGTTATCAATGTTGATTTAACTTTTCAAAATCAACACCTCATTCAGCGTTACTCCACGGTCTCCAGAACGACCCTAATTCATCCGTGATGAAGGTAAGACGGTAAACAGGGTCCCGAATTCAGCGGTGAATCAACGTGATCCAATTTACAAAATCGAAAGGTAATTCAACGTTGATTCAACCCTGGTACATGACGTTGTTTCTACGTTGAAATGCCGGCTGGGTAGCCTACAGAATAATACGCGTTATGACTGCACACAAGCTTGCCACTAATTCTAAGAATTAGAATGAATGTCTAATTAGCAAGGAGACATATAATTGTTTAGTAATGAACAGGGGTCTCCTGTATCAACCTTCTGTAAACACAAATACTTTGCGTACGCCAGCTTTCACGGTCGAATGTACTAACAGTGAAATTAACGAAAGATTGTGTGTTCCTCCGAGCCAATTTCATGTCTGGCGTATGTTCATTTCTCATAGTTGTCAACGGACAAAAACAATTACAGGCAATGAAGTGAAGTTTCAAACATTACATAACATTGTAATACAAGTATATCGCATATTAATGAATACCAATAATATTACATTAATCATACAGCCCTAAAGTACAAGAGGGATTTCACTTCTGGATTGTGAACAATGAAAACAAATGTCTTCTCTTTATTGCATATAGAACAGTTCACAAGATACAATTAGCTTGATTCTGTTTAACAATAATAAATTGTACTTGAGACTAAATCTTCTCTCTAGGCAACTAAATGATGGCTAATAAATTCTCAGATTTCATTCACCAGTGTGTGAGTTGTAGAAGTACAAGTTAAGCATGGATATATTTTCACTTGCAGAACACTCTCTGACTGAGCAT
Organism: Carassius auratus; assembly: GCF_003368295.1. Taxonomy (NCBI): domain Eukaryota; kingdom Metazoa; phylum Chordata; class Actinopteri; order Cypriniformes; family Cyprinidae; genus Carassius; species Carassius auratus. Next base: position 7,948 of record NW_020524629.1, read on the forward strand.
TTCAGAGTTTCACTCTCCATCAAGCGATCTGTGCTGCTTTTCAGTTCATCTGATGGATGCGCAGCACACCGGTGTCTGACGTACCGTTAACTCTAGTGTGTAGGCACACGACTCACCGTCCCTTTGTCTTACACGCACAACAGAGAGTGAGAATTGACATGCTACATGTAAACAATATTCTTTGTATTCTGAAGCCAATTCGCAAACACAATCTCACTGGCTGGTGCCCACCTATTATTGTCCCCATTTTGATTTCAGCAAATCCATTCGATTGAACGCACACAACCTGATTAACATTCATGAATCCAGCAGCTCATTAATCCTTAGTGTTCTTTATATTGTCTTTATTAGCACTCGTTAGCTTGTCATTAGCGTTTTCATTCGAAACTATCGCTATTTTCTTTTCTCCTCTCTCGCTCCAGTTTTTTTCAAGTTCATCAAACAACTGCAGTAAGAATATTTCATCAAGCACGGTGAGTAATGGCTTCTCCTGCTATTGTTATTTGCCACATGTACAGTTTATCTATCTCTGTCGCTGATGAGGGATTCACATGTGATAAATGCAGGGAAATAGTTAGGCTGACAGAGAAGATTTCAGAATTAGAGACACGCATCCAAACTTTAATTGAGGACAGTAAGAATGTTAGGGCTCTAGATACGGCTTTGGATGCGTCTAGCTCAGGGATTCCTGTACATTGTTCGGTTCCAGCAGAGCCCCTGCAGCAGGGCAACTGGGTGACGGTGAGGCAGCGTAGTCGTGGGTCAAAACACCGCTCTTCTGTTCCGATCAAAACATTAAACAGGTTCTCCCCACTCAGTGATGCACCCACTGAGAAACCTGATGAAAGTGCTCTAGTTATTGGCGATTCTATTGTACGGAACGTGAATATAGAGACACCAGCCACCATAGTCAAATGTTTACCGGGAGCCAGAGCGCCTGACATCTTGGCAAATTTAAAAGTGCTGGCTAATGCTAAGCGTAAATACAGTAAGATTGTTATTCATGCCGGCGCTAATGATGTTCGACTTCGCCAGTCGGAGATCACTAAAAATAACTTTAAAGAGGTGTGTGAACTTGCAAGCACGATGTCAGACACTGTAATATGCTCTGGTCCCCTCCCTGCTTACCGTGGTGACGAGATGCATAGCAGATTGTCATCACTCAATGGCTGGATGTCTAAGTGGTGCCCACAGAATAACATAGGTTATATAGACAATTGGACAAGCTTTTGGGGCAGACCTGACCTGTTTAAAAGAGATGGTCTTCATCCCTCCTGGGGTGGCGCCACTCTTCTGTCTAGAAATATGGCACATAGTCTTAGTGTTTATCCTTGACTAACTGGGGCCCAGGTCAGGAAGCAGACAGACTGGCTAAACCGACCGTCTGCTAGCTGCCTCCCATCACAGAGGTCAGTTAATTCTCAGCACATAGAGACTCTTTCACCTAGATATCACACTATAGAGACTGTGTCTGTTCCCCGAACTAGAAAATACAAAAATTGTCAAAATCAATTTAAGAGTAACAATTTAATCGAGTTTCAACAAATACAGAACAGATGCAAAATGGATAAAGAAACGATAAAGCTTGGCTAATTGAATTTCAGGTCCATTTTTACAAATGCACTTTTTGTAAATTTAATATGATCACTGATCATAACTTAGATGTGCTCTGTTTGACAGAAACCTGACTAAAACCTGATGATTACATTATTTTAAATGAGTCCACCCTAGAGCTGAAGATCTTTACCCGAACCCGACGGGTTCGGTCGGGTTCGGGCTTAATTTCTATCATCTTACGCGGGCTCGGGCCGGGCTCGCGCTCCGGTTTGCGAGGCAAACGAGCGGTCATGTGATGTGTTTCGATTAGCGCGATAAAGATGCGAAAATGAATGCTGAGCAGGTGCAACGGAGGCTTGCCTCTGGTGATTACGTTTTGGTTGCACCAGCAACTAAAGCAAACTCTGAGGTGTGGAAAAGTTTTGACCATGCTTATAATGAGAATAATGAGTGAATAATGACGCACCATCATGACACACGTGCAGGAGCGCGCTGAAGACATCTACAGTGGATTCAATCATTTCCCTCCACAAAAACATGTAGACCTAGCCTAATCTCTGTGAGTAAAGGTTTTTCAAATAACTAAATATTCATTGAGTCTTAAATGCATAATGTTGACAGAGTATTTACGCTAATGTTGGCATTATTCTTTTATTAAATAAAGCAAATCCGGCGGAGCCTTTATCTTAATTTCGTTATTGCCAAATACCCATCTTAATTTAAAATTTATCTTAATTAAATTTTTTTTAAAGACTCGTTTTTATTGGTGCGTTGGTCTATTTACAGGTTAAATGAGTCTATGTCTAGAATGCTGAGATGTTACAATGTGACACAGGACTTATTTTATTTCATTTTTTATTTTATTTTATTTTATTTATTCCAACTTCCAAGTGGTCTAGTCTACGTTAGTTATGAGTAAATTATGTTAAAACATGAATAAATTGCTCATTGTTGGCAAAAGGCAAAAGAGCTGTGTGCGTGCGCACATTTGAATAATGTCGGGCTGTAAACGGGTTCGGGCTTTAAAAAAGCTGTCAATCAAAATGTACTTCGGGCTCGGGCCGAAACCTGTCGGGCTCGGGTCCTGTCGGGCCTAACTTTTAAGGCCCGATTACAGCTCTAGTCCACCCCCCAAGATTACTGTTATAAACATGAGTCACATCCAAAAGGTAAAGGGGGAGGTGTTGCTTCAATTTATAACAATGTTTTCAGCATTTCTCAGAGGGCGGGCTTCAAGTATAACTCGTTTGAAGTAATGGTGCTTCATATAACATTATCCAGAGAAACAAGGATTAATGATAAATCCCCTGTTATGTTTGTACTGGCTACTGTATACAGGCCACCAGGGCACCATACAGACTTTATTAAAGAGTTTGGTGATTTTACATCCGAGTTAGTTCTGGCTGCAGATAATGTTTTAATAGTTGGTGATTATAATATCCATGTTGATAATGAAAAGGATGCATTGCGATCAGCATTTATAGACATTCTGAACTCTATTGGTGTTAGACAACATGTTTCAGGATCTACTCATTGTCGAAATCATACTCTAGATTTAATACTGTCACATGGAATTTATGTTGATAGTGTTGAAATTATGCAGCCAAGTGATGATATCTCAGATCATTTAGTTCTGTGCAAACTTTTATATAGCCAAAATTGTAAATTATTACTTCTTGTTACAAGTATGGAAGAGCCATCACTTCTACCATAAAAGACTAATTTTTAAGTTCTCTTCCTGATGTATCCAAATTCCTTAGCATATCCAAAACCTCAGAACAACTTGATGTAACAAACTATGGACTCTCTCTTTTCTAGCACTTTAAATACAGTTGCCCCTTTACACTTAAGGAAGGTTTGTTAGACCCTATACCATCTAAGCTCCTAAAAGAGGTGCTTCCAGAAGTCATAGATCCTCTTCTGACTATTATTAATTACTCATTGTCATTAGGATATGTCCCCAAAACCTTCAAACTGGCTGTTATTAAGCCTCTCCTCAAAAAACCACAACTTGACCCCAAAGAACTAGTTAATTATAGACCAATCTCGAATTTCCCTTTTCTGTCCAAGATACTAGAAAAGGTGGTATCCTCACAATTATATTCCTCCTTAGAGAAAAATGGTATATGTGAGGATTTCCAGTCAGGATTTAGACCGTATCATAGTACTGAGACTGCTCTCCTTAGAGTTACAAATGATCTGCTCTTATCATCTGATCGTGGGTGTATCTCTCTATTAGTTTTATTGGATCTTAGTGCTGCGTTTGACACAATTGACCACAACATTCTTTTGCATAGACTTGAACACTTTGTTGGCATTAATGGAAGTAGTTTAAATCGTAACTATATGACCACCATCAGTTCGTAGCAGTGAATGAAGATGTATCATATTGATCACAAGTGCAGTATGGGGTACCTCAAGGCTCAGTACTAGGGCCATTACTCTTCACGCTTTATATGTTACCCTTGGGAGATATCATCAGGAAACATGGTGTTAGCTTTCACTGTTATGCTGATGATACGCAGCTCTATATTTCCTCACAGCCTGGTGAAACACACCAATTTGAAAAACTAAGTGAATGCATAGTCGATATAAAAAAACTGGATGACGAGTAATTTCTTACTGTTAAATTCAGAAAAAACAGAGGTATTAATCATAGGGCCTAAAAACTCTGCTTGTAATAACCTAGAACACTGTCTAAGACTTGATGGTTGCTCTGTCAATTCTTCGTCATCAGTTAGGAACCTAGGTGTGCTACTTGATCGCAATCTTTCCTTAGAAAGCCACGTTTTTAGCATTTGTAAAACTGCATTTTTCCATCTCAAAAATAGATCTAAATTACGGCCTATGCTCTCAATGTCGAATGCAGAAATGTTAATCCATGCATTTATGACCTCATGGTTAGATTTTTGTAATGCTTTACGTTATAAAAACTCAGGCAATTTGATAATACCTAGAATATCAAAATCAACTGCGGGTGGCAGATCCTTTTCCTATTTGGCTCCCAAACTCTGGAATAACCTACCTAACATTGTTCGGGAGGCAGACACACTCTTGCAGTTTAAATCTAGATTAAAGACCCATCTCTTTAACCTGGTTTACACATAACATACTAATATGCCTTTAATATCCAAATCAGTTAAAGGATTTTTAGGCTGCATTAATTAGGTAAACCGGAAACACTTCACATAACACCCAATGTACTTGTTAAATCATTAGAAGAATGGCATCTACGCTAATATTTGTCTGTTTCTCTCTTGTTCCGAGGTCACCGTGGCCACCAGATCCAGTCTGTATCCAGATCAGAGGGTCACTGCAGTCACCCGGATCCAGTACGTATCCAGACCAGAGGGTGGATCAGCACCTAGAAAGGACCTCTACATCCCTGAAAGACAGCGGAGACCAGGAAAACTAGAGCCCCAGATACAGATCCCCTGTAAAGACCTTGTCTCAGAGGAGCACCAGGACAAGACCACAGGAAACAGATGATTCTTCTGCACAATCTGACTTTGCTGCAGTCTGGAATTGAACTACTGGTTTCGTCTGGTCAGAGGAGAACTGGCCCCAACTGAGCCTGGTTTCTCCCAAGGTTTTTTTCTCCATTCTGTCACCGATGGAGTTTCGGTTCCTTGCCGCTGTCGCCTCTGGCTTGCTTAGTTGGGGTCACTTCATCTACAGCGATATCATTGACTTGATTGCAAATAAATGCACAGACACTATTTAACTGAACAGAGATGACATCACTGAATTCAATGATGAACTGCCTTTAACTGTCATTTTGGATTGAAACACTGTTTTCCTAATGAATGTTGTTCAGTTGCTTTGACGCAATGTATTTTGTTTAAAGTGCTATACAAATAAAGGTGACTTGACTTTATAAGTAGACTTCGTATCATTATTATATTATCATTATTTGTTAGTTTCTTTTCCCCAATTTAAATTTTTACAGAAACAGTGATTGACCAAAAAAGCACCACTACCGTTCCTAAGCTCAGATAAAATTACTAATATGCATTGAAACATGGTTATCAAGTTTGAATTCTAAATACTAAAGTTCTATGATTAAAAAAACCTGTCTGGTGAGTAAAGGTATAAAAAAAAAATACTGTCAAATTATGGCTGGCTGTCATGTAAAAAAGCACAATAATATCCTTTAAATGATAAAGCGAAATGAAATATAACTTTTTGACATTGTTCTTTATGAAGGAACTCCATCTTTGAGATGATCTGAATCGCACAGTTGGTTATGAAGACGTTATTCACTGTGAAATGTGTAGATTGTTACAATGAGAGTCAGAGACGTTCTGAACCATATGCAGTGTATTTTATAAGAGAATGGTTATACAGGCAGAGATCGGAGAACAGCATCAAGTATTTCAGGGATATATCCAAATACAGAAACGTTAACAAGCAAGAGTTCCAGGAAGGCGGCAGAGAATCCAAGGCAGTATACACAATCCATAATCAGACATGGGAAGAACAAACACCGGTAAAGCGCTCGGAAATGCTAGACAGGGCTAAACAAGACTTTGCCAAGACTGAGTGTGATTGTTCTGATTATATGTGTGTGTGTGTGTGCAATCAGTCCAGGAATAAGGCAGGATGGGAAATGGAGTTCGAAAAAGGGGATGGAAACCAAAATGCCACAGTCCTGAGTGGAGTGTCCTCTATTGGAGTTTATGAGTTCTCCAGCTAATGATCGTGACATAGATAATGCTTCTTTGTCATGTCACTTTTAATGACAGATTTATCCAGATATTTTACTGCTTGATGCATTGTCTCATTTGGTGATGATGTGAATCAGATCTGAAAGTGCTGGATCTAAAGATGTTCTACTTACTGTGAATGTTTTTTGTATGACTGTGTAGAGAAGAAGATTGATTAAAACCCTTCCCATGTGCAGTGCAGTGATATGGTTTCTCTCCGGTGTGAATCCTCTCATGTGTTTTTAGATGTCCTGACTGACTGAATCTCATATCACAGTGTGAACACTTGTGAGGTTTCTCTCCAGTGTGGATCCTCTCATGTGTTTTCAGATTTGATGACATACTGAATCTCTTGTCACAGTGTGAACACTTGTAAGGTTTCTCTCCAGTGTGAATCCTCTCATGTGTTTTCAGATTTGCTGACTGATTGAATGTCTTGTCACAGTGTGAACACTTGTGAGGTTTCTCTCCAGTGTGAATCCTCTCATGTGTTTTCAGATTTGATGACATACTGAATCTCTTGTCACAGTGTGAACACTTGTATGGTTTCTCTCCAGTATGAATTCTCTCATGTGTTTTTAAGTCTCCTGAATTATTGAATATCTTGTCACAGTGTGAACATGTGTAAGGTTTCACTCCAGTGTGAATCCTCTCATGTGTTTTCAAGTCTCCTGAATCATTGAATCTCTTGTCACAGTGTGAACACTTGTAAGGTTTCTCTCCAGTGTGAATCCTCTCATGTATTTTCAGGTGTCCTGTCCGACTGAATCTCTTGCCACAGTGTGAACACTTGTAAGGTTTCTCTCCAGTGTGCATCCTCTGGTGATGTTTTAAACCGCTCGCTGAAGTAAAAGTCTTCTCACACTCAAAGCACATGTAATCTCTCACACCAGTATGTATTTCTGATGTTCTTTAAAATGGTGTAGATATGAAAAACTCTTTCCACACAAATGACATGAATGTGGTTTCTCCTTTGTATGAACTCTTAGGTGTGTTTTCAGGACTGAAGCCCACAAAAATGTTTTTCCACATTGATCACATGTGTACAATTTCTCTCTAGTGTGGATGTTCAAGTGATCCTTAAGGTTTGCTAAGTGTTTGAAACGCTTTCCACACTGGTCACAAGTGAATGGTTTCTCTTCTGTATGAATTCTCATGTGGACATTAAGATTATATTTCGATGTCAATCTCTTTCCACACTGAGTGCAGGTGAAATATCTCTTGGCTCTTGTTTTCTTTAAAAAAATTGTTTTTTCTCCATTTTTAAAGTTATTTTTCTCTTCAACTTCACTCAAATCTTCATTTTGCTCATTTTCTTCAATCAACTCTAAAATAAATGCAAAAACAGTCAATTTGTCAGTAACTCAAAAAATATTGGTATGTAAATGTTAACATGTACATTTAGTCATTTAGCAGATGCTTTTATCCAAAGCGACTTAAAAATGAGGACATTGGAAGCAATCAAAAACAACAAAAAGAGCGACATAAGTGCTATAACAAGTCTAAGTCAGGTTAACACAGTACACTTAGCATGGACTTTTAAATAAAATAAATAAATAAAAAGAAAACCGATAGAATAAAAAAAAAAAGAATAGAACAAGCTTGTGTTAGAGGTCTTTACACACACACACACACACAATAGTTTACTTGCAGAATGCAAGCTTCTAGAGGGCACATAAGTCTGAAGTAACAAATTTAGGTAAATGGGTGCAGAGCCAGTGGTAGTTTTTTAGGCAAACATCAAGTGCAGCCAGGAAGCCAGTGCAGATTGATAAACAGAGGTGTGACATGTAATCTTTTTGGCTCATTAAATATTAATCTTGCTGCCGCGTTCTGAATTAATTGTAAAGGTTTGATAGAATTGGCTGAAAGACCTGCCAAGAGGGCATTGCAATAGTCCAGCCTGGACAGAACAAGAGCTTGAACAAGGAGTTGTGCAGCATGTTCCCAAAGAAAGGGCCTGATCTTCTTGATGTTGAATAAAGCAAATCTGCAGGATCGGACAGTTTTAGCAATGTGGTCTGAGAAAGTCAGCTGATCATCAATCATAACTCCAAGGCTACTGGCTGTTTTTGAAGGAGTTATGGTTGATGTGCCTAACTTGATGGTGAAATTGTGATGAAACGATGGGTTTGCTGGAATCACAAGCAGTTCTGTCTTGGCAAGGTTGAGTTGAAAGTGATGGTCCATCATCCAGGAAGAAATGTCTGTTAGACAAGCTGAGATGCGAATAGCTACCGTCGGATCATCAGGATGGAATGAGAGGTAGAGTTGAGTGTCATCAGCATAGCCATGTTTCTGAATGACAGAACCTAATGATGCCATGTAGACAGAGAAGAGAAGTGGTCCAAGAACAGAGCCCTGAGGCACCCCAGTAGTTAGATGTTGTGATTTGGACACCTCACCTCTCCAAGATACTTTGAAGGACCTATCTGATAGGTAAGACTCAAACCACTAGAGTGTGGTTCCTGAGATGCCCTTTGCCAGTAGGGTTAATAGGAGGATCTGGTGGTAAACGGTGTCAAAAGCAGTGGACAGATCAAGCAGGATAAGTACTGAAGATTTGGACACAAAGTGAGGAAAATGTTTTAAAAAGCATGCGAGAGTTAGATGAATTGTTAATTTTGTTATGGTAGGATTTCATTTTAGCAGTGGAGACATTAGCAGAGAAGGAAAATAGGAGTGAGTGATACACATTAAGGTCAGTAGTATTTTTGGATTTGCGCCACAGCGTTTCAGCAGCTCTAAGCTTAGAACAGTGTTCGCGTAGAAAATGAGAAATTATTGGAGAGTGCTGCAGGTGTAGCAGTGTCCTCTGGTTTGATCCAGGTCTCTGTTAGGGCCATGAGATTAAGCTTTGAAAAAGCTAAATTAAATTTTGTTTACAAGCCAGGACTCTTATCAAATGTGAAGTTTGGAAAAAACTGGACATTATATGCATGAATTACAACAACTTCCTCTTTCATAGTATTAACAGCATTTAGTAAATGTTGCTAGCATGTTTAGCACACAATGGCATATTTTACTGTGTTGCTAATAGTGCATCACAGTGTTAAATGTCACATCCTATTGCCAGTAGGTGGTGCCATAACCATAAACGAGTATGAGCATTTAGATATCTTCAGGCTAGGACTCTAATCAAATATGTGAAGTTTGAGACATATTGGACATTGTATGTATGTGTTACAACAACTTCCTGTTTGATGGGGTTAATAGCATGCTTTAGCACTGAGCTATGTGTTGCTAGCATATTTGAACATGTTTCTAACATGTTGCCAGCCTATTTTAACACTTGTTGATGCTTTTTAAATATATTTCTATGTGCTATGAGTTCAACTGAATTTGGGCATGGGTATGTGTTAAGGACATAACACCAATCAAACGTGTGAGGTTTGGGGCAGATCAGACATTGCAAAACAAAGGTTGTCAGGACGCCAGGGACAAGCCTTTCGACGAAAACTCAATTTCACATTGCACAGCAAAAGATGATCTGATTAAAACAGTAGGAGGAGTTTGTTAATGTACGAGGCCTGAAAATGACAAAAACTGCCCAAAAAATCATTCAGGAAAATAAAAAATAATTTTGAACAAGGAAATTTTTTTTATAGGTAATGGTTTGTTACACAACCAATTCTGAAACCCTTAGATGTACATTTTCATATAAAACCCATATAAAACTACTTGAAAGTGTTTAACCATCAGTATTATGAATGAAGAATAAATACCAACCTGTTAGTTCTTCAGTATCTTCAGTGTGTTTGATTCTGCAGGGTTCTGGATCTTCCATCTCCTCTCTTTCCTCTTTAATAAACTCAGTCTTTACAGATTTATTCCTGAAGCTTTGATGCTCGTCTTCAATTGTAAATGGATTGGAATATTCCAGCTGAATTTCTGTGTGGAAGAAGATTTGCCATAATCAACAAGAAATCTAGAAGTGTGTTCTCTTTGTAAATCATTAAATCACTATATTAAAATAGTGTAGAGCACATCAGTTTAAACTGCTCGATCAGTAACACTGCTCTCGCGAGTGCTAGTGCACTACGTATTTCTAAATAACAGTAAGAATGAATGTGTCTGTGAAAACAGCAGCTAGATGGAAATGTGCTCGAGCACACGGCCTGGGATGCCATCAGGACCCCGCAGCCTTGCGGATATTTACCCATCGGAAGGATCGGATTACATCCGCGACAGAGTGCGCTCACATCTTCACATTTTCACAAATAGCTGTCAGCTTTGCCTCACCAATGTGTTACATTTGAGGGCTGCAGTCGGGAAAAATTTAAGAAAAACACTAGTTAAAATATTTGATGGAAATTAAGTAGGCCTACTTATGAAGTTATGTGCGTTTCTTAGAATTAATTCAAGCAGGATAAATGTCATTCCACCAGCTGGGCACAGTCCAGGAAAAGGTCCGTGAGAGTGATTCTGAACTTCTTTGGGATGGCACCACAAGGCGTCGTTCACTTGCAGAGCGCAAACTTCTGGAGGACACATAGGATTTAACCAGTGAGTTTAGGTAAGTTGGTGCCGTGCCAGTGGTCGTCTTGTAGGCAAGCATCAGTACCTTGAAATTGCTGTGAGCGGCTACTGGTAGCCAGTGTAACCTGATGAGGAGAGTAGTAAAGTGAGTTTTTTTGGCTCATTGAAGACAGCCCTCGCTACTGCATTCTGGATCATTTGCAGAGGCTTGACAGTACATGCAGGAAGAGCCAGGAGAGCATTACAATAGTCCAGTCTGGAGAGAACAAGAGCTTGGACAAGAAGTTAGGTGGCTTGCTCTGACAGGAAGGGTCTAATCTTCCTAATGTTGTATAAGGCAAACCTGCAGGACCGGGTCGTTGTAGCAATGTGGTCTGTGAAGCTTAACTGATGATCCATCACAACTCCTAGGTTTCTGGCTGTCCTCGAAGGAGTTATGGTTGACGAGCCCAGCTGTATAGAGAAGTTGTGATGAAGCAATGGGTTAGCTGGAATCACCAGGAGTTCTGTCTTCGTAAGGTTAAGCTGAAGGTGATGGTCATTCATCCAGCTAGAAATGTCACTCAGACAGGCTGAAATGCGAGCAGCTACCGTCGGGTCATCTGGCTGGAATGAGAAGTAGAGTTGGGTGTCATCAGCATAGCAGTGATAAGAAAAGCCATGCTTCTGAATGACAGATCCTAAAGATGTCATGTAGATGGAGAAGAGAAGTGGTCCAAGTACTGAGCCTTGAGGAACCCCAGTAGCAAGGTGGTGTGACTTAGAAACATCACCCCTCCAAGACACACTGAAGGATCTGTCAGAGAGGTAGGACTTAACCCACAGGAGAGCAGTTCCAGAGATCCCCATCTTTCTGAGAGTGGACAGGAGAATCTGGTGGTTAACGGTGTCAAAAGCAGCAGACAGGTCCAGTAAGATGAGTACTGAGGATTTTGAAGCTGCTCTTGCTAGTCGCAGGGCTTCAGTAACCGAGAGCAGAGCAGTCTCAGTTGAGTGGCCACTTTTGAAGTCAGATTGGTTGCTGTCCAGGAGGTTGTTCTGTCCAAGGAACATAGAGAACTGGTTGAACACAGCTCACTCAAGTGTCTTAGCAATGAATGGAAGAAGGGATACCGGTCTGTAGTTTTCAAGAAGCGCTGAATTTAGAGATGGTTTCTTGAGCAGTGGGATTACCCGAGCCTGCTTGAATGCTAAGGGAAATGTTCAAGAGTGAAGAGAGGAGTTGATAATGTTAATTTTGGAGACGTCCATCTCTGAGAGTGGGAGAAGGAGGATAAAGAGTTGTCCCTCAGTCTGCGGTGTGGAGAATTGGTCACTGATGGATCTTGTCTTATTTGTGAAGAAAACTGCAAAGTCATCCGCTGTAAGAGTCGATGGAGGAGGTGGTGGTGGCGGATTAAGAAGAGAAGAGAAAGTTTTGAAGAGTGTCCGCTGTTTTAGCCGTGAAGACATTTGCAGAGAAGGAAGAGAGGAGAGATTGATACAGACTGAGGTCAGTAGAGTTTTTTTATTTCTGCCATTTCCTCTCTGCAGCCCTGAGTTTAGAGCGATGTTCACAGAGAACCTCGGACAGCCAGGGGGCAGACGGGGCAAGGCGTGCTGGTCTAGACAACAAAAGTTGTCCAAGCAAGATGTTAAAGTGGAGCAAAGAGTGTCCGTAGCACTCTTCGTGTCCAGAGCAGAAAACTGATTATACCGGTTTTCCGGTTTATGAGTTTTTTTTTTTTTTTTTTTTCATGCATAATCAGGTGTACAATGCATTTTAATGCATTTTCTGCTGGTTGATATTCCAAGATGTGCTTGCGGCTAATGTGCTGGAGCAAATTGCTCGTGTTGCCGCCTTTGGCGACAATTTTAGCCCAACAGCACTATTATATGTATATGCATAGTTTGCCTGCAGTGCATATGCAGTCCACAGCACAGACTCATTGTGCTTTCACCCAGGACGTGTTTGCAGTCCGCTACTGATCCCGGTCTGTTCATTGTTTTGATTTCATATTGTAAGTCTTTTATCACAGAACAGTGACAATCTTTCATATAGACATTAGTTTAAACTCAATAAATATAAACAACGCATTATTCATGCCTTTTACTTCTAGGTTTGTGTAATAAGCTGCTCAAGCAAGCGGAAAAACATTTAAACACAATAATTAGCCTACTTGTCTTGTTAAAATATTTAAAATTAAAACACCACAGACAGAAACAGTCTAGTGCATTTTGCATTTAAATCTTTATCACTAGCAATCCCACGGGTCTTAATGAACTTTGTTTTTCTGCTTCCATAAAAGTGAACATATATACTGTTTTCCTTGTTTATCTGGAAGTGCTCTTGTTCTTGTTTTAAACCTAGCCAAAATCCCATGTGACTGCGTTTCCATGTCAATCCATGTAAGTTTTTCCCGCGAACAATGCGTTTTCACTTTAATTCAGTGCCTGCAGCACAGCAAAAATAGACAACAATCGCTGCACAGCTGCAGAGCACCGCTCCTGGAACACACTGACGCACCTCAACCTCGCGCAGTTGGAATCCGTTAATACGCACAGCAGCTGGACATGTGTGAAACAGGCGTTATAACGTAACACCAGAGCACTGCTGAGTTTACCCTCAGCACGCCTCGGAGTCGCTGCAGAAGTGCAACATTGTAAAGGGTCCTTCTGAAACAGTGTCTCGCGGCCGCGGCGCAGCATAACGTTCGTTCCGAACGCTGAGTAATTAAATACACTGGTATGGCAGTATATTCAAAATTAACATCGTAACAACATCAGTAAAAATAGGAAATTTATTTTCTTCTCCTAGCAATCTTTCCTGTGGTGTGCCACAAGGCTCTGTTTTAGTTCCTGTCCCTTTTTGTATTTATCTTCTCCCTTTGGGTTCCATTTTTAGGAAACAATGTTTCATTTCGCTGCTATGCAGATGATATACAAATCTACATGCCTGTATCTAGGAAAAATAATAGTTCTCTAGGCAACTTAACAGCATTTCTTGAGAATGTGAAAGCTTGCCTTGCCAATAATTTTCTTTTTCTGAACTCCGACAAAACAGAAGTCATTGTTTTAACTTCTCAGAATCCAGGCCAAGAAATCACCTTTACTTTGAATCTCTTAGTTCATCTCTCCCCAAGTATGGAATCTATACTTTCCCTATACTTTGGTAAAGGGGCGTAGCCATCTTCTCAGAAGTGAGGGGGGCAGAAATGATATATACAGTATGTATGTATGTGTGTGTGTGTATATATATATATATATATATATATATATATATATATATATATATATATATACACATGCTTCATCTTAGCCTAATCACAAATTACTGTAATTATATTACTCCTATAGCTTAATATATTTAATGCATGTCTACATTAACAAAATAATGAAATTAGATACAAATATCCACATTTCTGCGACAATACAATATGGTGCAAGTTATTACAGTAAATCAATGGTAAATGATGGTGATTTGTAGATTAAAAAGTCTTCTGATTGTTGCGTGCACTGTTTCTACAGTTTATCAGTTATTAAACACTATATTTTATACTACAGCACCTTTCTCTGTTAGTCAACACTGTGATGTTTGTATGTGGGCCTGACCGCTTCACTAACGCTAGCTAAAGCCTGACTTCATCTTCATGTGAAAGATCACGGACTGTCTGTGACCTCCATTGTTATTTGAAAAGGTTAACTTTAACAGATGAAACCAGATCGGCCGACCTGTACACACTCACAATCTGACAGGATTCCCATGGTTTCGTTCTGCTTTTGGCAAAGTATGTTAACATCAAGATATGACAGATTTTTGGTCCACATGATCTTTAGGGTGTGAAGTATTAATATATGCATTCACAGTCATTCAGTTTTGTTTGCGTGTGGTCACATAATGAGTAAACATGCTGATGGTCACAATAGTGACCGCTGGGATAACAGTGAACGTAGGTCTACTATATAAATCCAAATTACACGAACATGTTGCAGTGACTGAATTGAAGTTCAAATGTTCCAAATAAAGTTACAATATTTAGGGATGCACTGGTTGACCAGCCATAAACCATGACCTGTCTTTTTTTTTTTCTTTTTTTCTTTTTTTACCTTAAAATTACATCGACTTAATTTGATTTAAAAATCACCTGCTGTAGCACACTGAGAAACAGTGTTTCATTCATCCAATTAAAACATTTTAGAGTAATGATTCACATCTATAAGCCCTTTCACACATACAGACGTTTCCGGAAAATTACTGGTAAATTTCCATAAAGAGGTCATGTGTGAACAGGATCTTTTAAAAAATACCGGTAAATTCGTTCAGGAAATTTTTCTTTTACTTGAGACAATAGTTATTTATATTTCATTGGCTCAAGTAAAAAAAAAAATTATAGATGTGAATCATTACCCTAATTTTTTTTTATTGGATGAATGAAACGCTGCATCTTTGTTTTATTCACACCAACATTTCATTTGAACATTTTGGAATAATGTATTGATATAGCATACTTTTATTTAGTCTCACTGGTAAAGACCTTTTTTAATTTAAAACCAAATGTAAAAACTAAAACAAACACTGAACGCTGATTAAGAAACCTCTTATTGACTGTGTGTTGATTGTGTTGTGTGGATTGTAGAACTGTGCAGTTATTGAGTTTAATTTCACATGATTACAGTTAATCTCTTTATTTAAGGCCAGTTCTCTGTAGTTTCAACACAATTCAGAAACAGAAGCTAAAGTCTGATGTCAGTATCATCTGTGTTTGGACTGAATGTAGTCTTACTGTGCAGTTACTGCTGTTCATTTCAGATGGTTACAGTTATTGTTTTCAATAGCCAAAAGCCAGTTTGGCCTATTAAACACCAAATAAACATCTGGTTTATGCACACTTTCCTTCTTTCTTGTTTGTTGCTTAAAGAAAAAAAACCTGAAATCTGTATCGGAGTTGGCCATGAAAAATCATGATCGTGCATCCCTAAAAATATTGATGTTGATCAAACTGTGTAAAATAGCTGAGATATATAAAATATGCTTATTACAGCAGAAATGTGTTAATCCAGTACAATTTAAAAAATAATAATTTGATTATTTCCTAGGGTTACTAATGTCGTAATTTGGTTATTTTCATGTCCTGGAAAAAAAAAGGATTAAACAGGTTAACCTTGCTTTGTCGAATACACTGCTGCTTTATTCTAAATTACCCACTAAACACCAACAGATCTGTTTTGAATTAACGTTTGAACTTTTTTTTTGTGATTTCTGTACAGATGTGTTTTCGAGGGAATCGTGTGCGTCTTCTCTCTGATTTATAGCTCAGGCGCGTGTGTTCTCCAGGAAACCGAATGTTTCCCCTTCGATGACATCACTCGCGTGAGGAGCAGTGTGTTTGAGCACCTGATCTCTGTTAAAACATGATGAAATACTGCACTGATTTAAAGTTCAAATGTTACAAATAAGCACTGAACTGATTCTTTTGATGATTGATTCTGAACTGATTCTGTGCTAATGTTATGAGCGAGTGTAAACCGAAGGCTTGAATCAAGGGCAATCATCACCAATGACGCCATTATGTTGAGCTCAGCTTTTTCTTCAAACGGTTTATTTGATCGAACTGTCCGAAAGAACCGGTTCACTTGAGCACCTGCTCCTTTGCCCCTTAAGTGCCCTTTTGTCAAAGAAAAATGTCCTCCCATTTTTATTGTAATAACATTCCCTTTTGTGAATGCCTGCCCACGCCCAATCATAATATTAGCACAATTTATTAATAATAATTTAGCTGTAATTACAAATACCAACATGATGAACTTTCACCTGACGATGACCTCACCTGACCGGGACGATTCCTCACGCAGCACGCGCATGTTTTAATTGTTAGAGGATATTTTCATTTCAAGTGGAGTTTCATTCTCAGCGAAGTGATTTTGATGTGTATTTACTCATTATTATTTTACAAGAATGATGTGATGTGAGAACATGCAGATATATTGTTTATATTGTTGTGTGTAGCCTGTAGTGTAGAAGTAACACTAGCTGTTTGAGGAAGAAATGTTTCACAGGCATCGAGGGGTCTGGTCTTTTTTATGCTATTTGACTAAACTTTTATTATATTGCAGTACTTATTTATTTTTTAACACCTTGAGTGCCTAAAAAATAATTATCAAAATACTGGTAAGACTTATTCAGATTTTCTCATTCTCTGAAGTATCATTATAAAAATAAAAACAATTCAGAAATTAATTAAAATATAATTATATTTTAAATGTGACGCAAATATTTTTTTTCTACAATAGCAACAGACAGCAAGACCACTTTAGCCTGTAAACTCAATAATATCTCTCTGGAAATAAATGAAAAAATATCAATGTCAATAAAAACTGCATAATATACCTGACATCAAAGTGCAGTGTGAAGAATATGAATAACACATGTAGCCTGTCATTTGTTAACATCGCAAAGGTGTTCAACTTTAGACAACAACAACTATAACAGTAATAATAATATTAATCACTATATTCCAGTGTTTCAGTTTTTTAATGTTTTGTATCAATATTTAAGCTGGACTTATTGATTAGGTGCAAGAGTAGAAGTGATGGTTAAAATAATAGATTAATGCTGAAATAGTAAATTGAGTCTTGTTCCTAGATGGACAGAGAGTGGAAACTAATATCAGATGAGGAGATGGAGATAGTGGAAGATAAAGAGGGAAATGTAGAGGCACAAGTGACATAAAGAGAGCAGGTAACAGCAAGCCAGGAGACAGAGGCTGGTGAGAAAGAGGCACAAGTGTTTTCTACAGTTTTTACTAAAACCGCTGTTCTTAATTATTCTGTAGAACAGAGAAGAAAATGCCATCAGGGATTATTTAAGACATTTCAGTTTCTAATCCCAGAGCTATTATTATTTTAAACTTAAAATTGTCTTCTCTATTGTTTCTTTTTCAAAACTGCATCAAAGCATTTGCTGCTGTATCAATACATAACCATCCATACCTATATGTGAATCAGCAAGGAATGCATCACAATATATTGCTGTATTGAACAGCGCCATTTAAAGCCTTGTTCCATGTGTAAGCCCTCTCACCCGGGTCCTCTCTGACGCTCCTCGCGGGGCTCGAACCCGGGTCTCAGGCATGGGAGGCGGACGCACTAACAAGGAGGGTAAATGGTTACAGCCACTAGCATCTGTGCCCCGTTTATACTTTGAGCACCTGCCCCTCCAAAGGTCTCTGCACGGCCCTGTTCAGAGGGAGTCAGCCACGGTTAAAAAGTTATCTGCTTAAGTCATTTGTGGATTAATGCGTATTGGAGACATGAACCGTTTAAAACGCCAACCCTTTAAAGTTTGGGCATATTGTATGTAAACTGCAAATGATTAATTAATTAAAAACAAAGTAGTTGATATGCTGTGTTGTTTTTGTTGTTTAGAAGCAGTAATATGCAGTTATTAGCCGTGTCCACTTTATTTTTTGTTGGTTTTCATGAGACCCCCTTTGAAATGACCAGGATCCCCCATTGCCCCCCAATCACAATTGTCTGGAGCCGCCACTGCAAATAAATTACACTATTGATGTTGTGATGCTGGTAGCACTATATGAATACTTGATGATACATGTTACAAAAACCATTCTGATATATGTTGTTGGTTGTATTTTATCTCACTATTCCTGTCAATATTGTATAAGAGCTTTTAATGAATGTGATCAAACAGTTTAAAATAGCTGGTCTGAGATATATGTCTATGACTGAAGAAAGGTGTTCATTCAGTACACACATTTCCCCACCGGTCACTACTGTGACCGACCATTAATAATTATTGATTATTTCAAAGGGTTATTAATGTTACATTATTGTGATATTTTCATGTCTGGAAAAAAATGGGATTAAACGAGTTAAATGACATTTTGCCAATACTTTCCTATTTACTGCAATACTAAAAAAAAATATATTGTTAATACAGATTACAAAATAAAAAATAAAAAACAACAGTGACCAAAACAATTGTTCTGCCTCCGTTACACTTTTCTAAACAATGAAAAACTGTGAATTGCTCACCTCTCCTCAGAAGACTCGACTGGACTCCACAGCTGCGAAAGCTGCTTCTTCTTCTTCTGTGGGGTTATTAGAGAGGTGTAGAACAGATTTGAGGTGTATATCGCCACCTCCTGTGCTGGAGGGAAGGGATATCAGTCTAGGAGTGCATATTCTGTTCTTCAGTGCGCTATTTGTCATGGATTTTAAAACGGGATTTATAATTTAATATAATATATATCATTTGAAATTATATGTGTGTGTGTGTTTGGTTGTACATACACATATATGCTGTTTGTTGTTTTGGTGTTTGGTTTGGTGTTATGCTAGATTCATTATTATACTCTTATACCTTTTGTTCTTTAATATTTTCAAAAGTTTTTAGCTTTATTTTTTTTAAATTTAATTTCATTCAAGTTTTTACATTTTGTTTTATGCATTTGTCATATTTTTTGTTTAATTTCTTTATTTTTTTTATGTGTATAGGTAGCATTTATAAAGTTTTAGCTTTTAGTTTTTGATCTGTTTTTAGTTGTTTTAGTACAACAATTGATTTCTTCTGTTGTCCTCATTTATAAATTGCTTTGGATAAAAGTGTCTGCTGAATGACTAAATAATAATAATAACAATAATAATAATAATAATAAGTTTACCTGATCCTTGATTTGTATTTTATACATTTCTGATTGTAAATTCTTTGCATCCCTTATGCAATATTCCACTGTGGCGGGGCGGGGGGGGAGACGAGGAAACTATCAACACCTGTCTCTTGTTTCAGTAATTGGCGCGGAGAGAGGACCAGGCCTGGGTTTTGGTTTATGTTTGCTTTTTATTTGTGCACGACAGTCGTCTGCGAGGGGCTGTTGCACTCTTTTGTGTTTATTTTTGTAATTAAAGTCCACCGGTTCCCAGACGCACTGCTGCTCGGCCCTCCACCAGCTGGGTGATCTCCTCCGCGGTGCCTGGCGGTGACATTGGACGGCCCTCGGTGGATGGCACGACACTCCTCCGCCTCACTTACCGCCCCCGCCCCCGCCCCCGCCCCCGCCCCCCCCACATCCACTTGCCTTGCCACTTGTATATTTCCACTCTTCCACAATACTCCATCATCTGCGTACAATGCTGTTTTAATTCCTGGATGAATTCCTTCAAACACATCATTAATCATAATATTAAATAAAACAGGACTTACAACATTACGCTGAGGTGTCCCATTTTCCACACTTACCACCTGAGATAATGTATTAACCACTTTGGCTTGAACTGATTGACCAAATTAGAAAACTTAAAACAAAATTATAAAACCTACCTTCAGTTCTTATTCTCTGAAACTTTAATAACAATCCTTCTCTCCACATCATATTATAAGCTTTTTTAATATCTGGATAGACTCAAACTAACACCTCCTTCATTGATAACAATTTTTATTTAAAGTTTCTAGCCTTAGTAATGCATCTAATGCAGATCTATCAGGTCGAAAGCCAAATTGATAAGGTCTTATGGATTGTTTGCTTTCAAGGAGTGACGTCAGGGGCTGTCGCCGGCCAACTTGTTGGTGTTTTGTCAATATATGCTTCAGACACAAGTCATGACGAGGCATTCACCATATTGAACAGCTGGTTTCATCTGGTTCAACTGCCCAGGTCACGAGCTGCAGAAAATGACAGGATACAGACAACAGGGAAGCAGATGAAGCACCCAGAACCGTGACAGTACCCTGTCAGGCTCTCAACGGGACAGGCAGCGACTGGAGTAACCCTGCTGGAGGTCGAATTGGAGCCCTTACCGGCAGCACAAGCAGGACATGCCGACACAAACTGACGAGCGTCCCAAACCATAAAAGGCCACCAGAAGTGCTGCTTGATTATCTACAGCAGTGGTTCCCAACCTTTTTCAACTCGCGGCCCACACAACCAAACACATATGTTTGTGCGACCCACTTCAAAAAAATTAACTGACCCCGCTATTGTTGGGTTAATAACTTAGTACTCAGAAGCTAGATTTTAAACTGTATTTATTGAATAAACATGTACAAAAAACAAAAAAAAAAAAACTATCGCGATTTTTTTGATCAATTTTGCAATTGTGACACACACCGATATGCTTTTACAGTCATAAATGCATTCAGGATTAATTTTAAACATATTTCCAGAAGAAAACCAATCAAAGCTTTATCAAAAAGTTGTAACATCTCTAGAACAGACATAAGTCAAAATTATCACTATAGTGAAGATGTAAAAAAATGTATAGACTTGTGGCAAAAAAAAAAAAAAATCCTGTATACAGGGACTTTTTTTTCTTTTTTGCCATGCATTGTTCATAGAGCTCATTAATTGTAGCAGTGCCTCAGGTGTTTGCAGTGTGTATACAGTATGTGTATGTGCTCAGCAGTGAGAGCGCATAAATATAACGCGAAAGCACATTAAAATAATGCACGAGTGCGAATCTCTCTGTTCGCACGCAGATTTCCTTTGCTCGTTCACACTTAAAACGTGTCTCCTCTCACTTAAACTGCATCCTGTTCACTAACAAATTCACTCTATGCTCATGTGTTAGAAATGAATTATTTTCGCACATTTTTATTTCTAGCCTTTTACCGCAGTGAGAACGCTCTGATCCGTCAACATTGGCTCAGAAAAAAGGCGCATCACAGACAGTGTGTGAACCTGGAGTTAGGCATATGCGCAGTCTCTGTTCTCGCGCTAGGCGCAATGCATTCTGATTGGATCAGATAGCATACTACGGGAGGTCAGGGCCACGGAAAACTGTGCTATAAAGCGATTTAGAAATCGCGCACGCTCAAATCGTGATTTTAGGACGTTTTCTTTTAATCGCACAGCCCTAGAATGGACTGCAAATGAACAGAAAATAATTGGCGGCCCACCTGCAATACCACCGCGGCCCACTAGGGGGCCGCGGACCACAGGTTGAAAACCACTGATCTACAGGTACGAGCCGCAAGCTAGCACGGATGAGTGACCCCACTGTAGGACATTAATTCGATCGGGGGGCAGAATGGTCACTGGAAGGATGAATCTTGCGTCAGCCTCAAAGATCCGTGAAAGTGCCTCAGGCTTAACATTTTTGGGCCTCTGATGGTAGGAGATGTTAAAATTGAACCGACCGAAGAACAATGCCCAGAGAGCCTGTCTGGAATAAAGTCTGCGCCCTCTAACCAGTGGCGCCACTCCTCCAGTACCAACTCAACAGTCAGTAACTCCCTATTCTTGATGTCATAATTCCGTATCGAGGGGGTTAAAGTCAAGTCAAGTCACCTTTATTTATATAGTGCTTTAAACAAAATACATAGCGTCAAAGCAACTGAACAACAATCATTAGGAAAACAGTGTGTCAATAATGCAAAATGATAGTTAAAGGCAGTTCATCATTGAATTCAGTGATGTCATCTCTGTTCAGTTTAAATAGTGTCTGTGCATTTATTTGCAATCAAGTCAATGATATCACTGTAGATGAAGTGACCCCAACTAAGCAAGCCAGAGGCGACAGCGGCAAGGAACCGAAACTCCATCGGTGACAGAATGGAGAAAAAAACCTTGGGAGAAACCAGGCTCAGTTGGGGGGCCAGTTCTCCTCTGACCAGACGAAACCAGTAGTTCAATTCCAGACTGCAGCAAAGTCAGATTGTGCAGAAGAATCATCTGTTTCCTGTGGTCTTGTCCTGGTGGTCCTCTGAGACAAGGTCTTTACAGGGGATCTGTATCTGGGCTCTAGTTGTCCTGGTCTCCGCTGTCTTTCAGGGATGTAGAGGTCCTTTCTAGGTGCTGATCCACCATCTGGTCTGGATACGTACTGGATCCGGGTGACTGCAGTGACCCTCTGATCTGGACACAGACTGGATCTGGTGGCCACGGTGACCTCGGAACAAGAGAGAAACAGACAAATATTAGCGTAGATGCCATTCTTCTAATGATGTAGCAAGTACATCGGGTGTTATGGGAAGTGTTTCCCATAACACCCAAGTGCCAAAGGATGTTCTGTCCATGGAGGCTATGGTTGCAGTGGAATTAGATATTATCAGGTTTTGTCAAAAAATAAGGTTTCCGGAAAAAACTGGCCAATTTGAAGGAAAGTGTGTAAGGAGGACGAGTCACCTCTACAATCCTGGATGGTGATCTCATTAGGGTTGGAGGATGGCTTAGTAGAGCAGCTATGCCAGTCAAAGCAAAACATCCAGTTATATTGGCTAACACATCTCCAATCTTATTCTCTTTCATGTACACCAAGAAACAGGCCATGGTGGATGAAACCATATGCTTTCTCGTCTGCATCAGAAATATTGGATTCCTGGTGCCTGTGCTGCCATTAGAAAGGTTTTGTCTAGGTGCGTTATCTGTCGTAGATTGTCTGCTTCACCTGGACATCAGAAAATGGCTGACCTTCCTTACAATAGAATAACTCCTGATGAGCCTCCTTTCAGTCAAGTTGATTTAGACTGCTTTGGACCGTTTGAGGTTAAACGTGGAAGAGCTGTGGTCAAGAGGTATGGGCTCATTTTTACATGCTTGGCGATGCGTGCCATACACCTTTAGGTTCTTTCATCTTTGGACACAGACTCCTTTATCAGTGGTTTTAGAAGGTTTGTGGCAAGACAGGGTCAAGTCCTTGAAATCCGCTCTGATAATGGTACTAACATTGTGGGCGCTGAATGTGAATTGAGGGAGGCCATTGAACAGTAACCTCATAAATGACGTGCTGTTACAAAAAGGTGTGAAATGGGTTTTCAATCCCCCAGCAACATCACACCATGGAGGTGTTTGGGAAAGATTGATCCGGTCAGTTCGTGAAGTGCTAAACTCCATTTTGAAGACTCAGACTCCGGATGAAGAAGGCTTGGTGACAGTGTTTTGCGAGGTTGAGTTGATTGTTAATGGCCGTCCAGTAACAAAAGCATCAACAGACTCTGAAGACTTGGAGTCATTGACTCCTAACCATCTACTTCTGCTTAAATCATGGCCGTTGTTGCCACCAGGATTGTTTGAGAAGGAGGATGTTTATGCTCGTCGTCACAGGAAACAAGTGCAGTATATGTTGGATTTGTTCTGGAAGCGCTGGGTGAAGGAGTGCCTTCCTGGACTTCAGGAGCATCAGAAGTGGAATACTGCTAAAAGAAACTCTGTTCCAGGAGATCTCATCGTGTTAGTGGTTAATATGGTGCCTCACAATACTTGGATTACAGGAAGAATTGTAGATACTGTTCCGGACAAATATGGACTGGTGCGAAGTATACTGATTAAAATTAAAACCAGTTATCTGAACAGGCCAATAACTAAAGTCTGCCTTCTGCAGGAAGCAGAGGGGCAGTGAAGGTCTTTGGATACAGTGGATATGAATTTTGACTTTAAAGGACTAAAAGTTCACTTTAATGTCTGTCTCCCAAAAGGTGGTTCTGGTGGTCAGTTATTACTATGAAATAATTTTGGGCCGGAATGTAGGAGCCATACATTTGGGTTTGATTAGTCTTTTATGATATTTCCTCTTTTCTATACTGTTGTATGTGCACGCGCATAGTGTTGTTATTGGTTTCTGTGGGTGTCACTGGGGGTGTGGTGTCTGTATTAATGCGTGTTTGCACACCTGTGTGGTGGTGGGTGTTTGGATTATGGAGTGTGTGGATAAACTCTGTTGACTGTCGCCATCATCTTCTGTTACTGCACTGTCTGAGGTATCTTTGCACGGCTTATGAAATGCATCAATTCAAGTAAGTGTTGGTTCTTGCTAAGTTTGTGAAATGGAACAATAAAGACGTCCCATCATGTGCAATGGTTCAGTGTGACGCGTCTTCAGTGTAAACCCACATGTCTTAGCCTGCAGCGGCTTTAGATAAGTTTTAATGTTTGTATGCCGCAATAGTACATATGGCAATGTTTTTGCAACAGCTCCAAGTCTCATACACAGTGTCACCATCTAAATCAGTTCACTTATTTGTTCACTCCTTTCTGATATAGTCCAGTCAACTGCCATACACTATTTAGGGATCAGTGAATGAGTGATTTTGGACCCAAGCACTAGTTTGTAGTCTACACTGGGATGAGTGTCCATCTGAATGGACTGTTAAATCACTGGCTCACTCGATTAATTAAAAAACTGATTCATTCAAGAAAAGAAACACGTGTTACTATGCACTGTTGTATAAAATCAATAGCATATGCATATGTACTGATATTCAGATTAGTATATTGCTTGTGCAATGAATATAAAAAAATAAAAAATACATTATTTCTTCTTTAATTGCTTGAATTATAAGGGAATTCTAATGGTATTCTAACAATATGAATCACGCAGTGAATGATTCTGGACCGTCCAAACATGTTTCTATTTGGTTTTTGCAAAGTCCATGATTTTACTATCGTCTCTCAGTCCCTCACAGTCACACATTCAGCACAATAACATTGTCATGGAGATCTTTAAATTCTAATGAAAGGAAAAATCCTACCTTTTCTGTTGTCTTTGCAATGGTTTCAGGCACTCATGCACATAATAATGACATATATCCGAGTCAACGAGACGAAGAGAAAGGCATAAGGAATGGACTGTAGCACAGCCCAAGAAACTGAACATCAGTGTGAGGTTATGATTATGTGCCAGCAGAGGGAGACAGAGTAGATCTGATCTGTCTTCACAGTGCTGTCTGCTGAAGAACTGATGCTGAGAGAGAGAGAGAGAGAGAGAGGGAGGGAGGGAGAGAGAGAGGGAGACAGAGAGAGAGAGCGAGAGGGAGAGAGAGGGAGAGAGAGACAGAGACAGAGAGAGAGAGGGAAGAGAAAGACAGAGAAAGAGAGAGAGAGAGAGAGACAGACAGAGACGGAGAGAGAGAAGGAGAGGGGGAGGGAGAGAGAGAGAGAGCTGTGTCTGTGCTCTTACGGCAGCAGCGCTGGAGTGTGTGTGTGAGAGAGAGTGTGTTTGGCGCAGTCATACAGATGCAGTGTGTGTGTGTCCTGACAGCAGCATGTGAGTGAGTGTATGTGTGTGTCTGTGTGTTTTGTGAGCAGGTGTTTTCGCCAGGCATCAGAGGGAGGGACACACACACCCTCCAAATGAGCAGCAGCACGGAGGCGGCCGGACTATTTGCCTTTTTCTTTCGTTTTTTGTTCTTCTTCTTCCTCATCGTGGTCGTGGGAGGTGCTTTCTCCTCTCATCTGCTCGTGCTGTCCATCATCTGCCTGCTCGTCTATTTCTCCATCTATCTCATCTATAATTTCTCTGATTTGTGAGCGGAGGACTGTGTGCTCTCACCTCTTCTTCTCTTCCTCCTAAGATTGTTTGATTGTAGGTAGGTTGCTTTGTGTTCACTGTAGTGTGTGTGTGTTCTGTTTGCAAACCACACACATGAACACACACACACACACATGCAGTATGTGACGAAGAGATAGAGAGAGACGTGTGTCTTACCTCAGTTAGCTGTGTGTGTGTGTGTGTGTGTGATCACAAACACATTATAATACACTCACCTGTCTCTCTGCCTGTCTCTCTCTCTCTCTCTCTCTCTTCATTCTACTGGTCTCTCACCTGTGTGTGTGTGTGTGTGTGTGTGTGTGTGTGTGCGTCTCAGTTTTTTTTCTGCTTCTCTTTCCCTGTCTTTCATTCATTGATCTGCTGCTCTTTCTGATATTATTCATGCACCAGCGCTCATGTGTGTGTGAATAATTAATCTGTTCATTAATAGAGAGTCTGATCAGACCACATATACTGTGTGTGTGTGTGTGTGTGTGTGAGAGACCCTCCATCATCCTCCGCGTGTCTCTCTGCGGTCGTCTGTTATCTGTGTCTGAGAGGACTCGCGCTGGATGAGGGTTTGGATGCAGCTCTTCTCTTCTGTTTCTCCTGAGGAGACTCGCTCGCTCGCTTCATTCATGAGTCTGGACTGCGCCGCGTCTCCAGATGAGCAGACACACGCGCCTCTTTCTGCTCTTTTACAACTGGACTAAATGCGGAGTGAAGCCGGTTTAGCAGAGGTGAATGTGAACGGATCGCCGAGCCGCCGGAGGACGTGTGCGCTGTTCGGTGAGTGTGTGTGTGTGTGTGTGTGTGTGTGTGGGGTTCTCATTGTGTAAAGGAGAGTCAGATTTATACACCCCCCCCCCCTTCTGTTATTTTAAGTCATCAAAAAAATGAACTCCAAACTTCATTACATGAGATTAAACTAGATTTATTTGAGTTTTTTAAGACAGACAGGAACAAGTTTGCCCTGCACTGGTCGAGATGTTGTATCAGACTAGTGGAATACAATTTTACCTCTTTATTTAACTACACTTTATCCATTTGCATCTGTAAATGTTTCCCCAGATTACCGTTTTATTCCCATCTATACTCTGAAGGCTTTTACTCAGGGGTTTGTTTATAGATTATTTGCCTGTATGAGATAAAAATAGAAATCCTAAACAAAATCAAACATGAATTTTCATCTGGCTTTGTTCATCCAGTGTATGCAAATTAGTACATATTTAATTAGATAATGCCTCGTGTGTATTTGAGCATTTTCAGAAAACCTGTATAAATGACCCTTTTTCTAAGTCTATAATTTCTGAAACATTCAGGTTAACTGCAGGAAAGGTGCATAAACTAGGACAGGAAGCATAGATGAGGAAATATGCAGAGTAGAGATGATATTTAAGAACTAAAATACAGATTATTACTCATCCTGTAACTACTGTACTGTTAGTCTACTATCTTACTTAAACTGCCATTTGTGACCAATTATCTGTAAGAACATGCAAACAATAAAATGCCAAACAAACTGTATTTATTATTTCATCATATTCACAGTGTCGGACAAAAAGATGCTTTGAAATAAGTCTCTTGTTTGCTGCTTCACATTTTTCTGTAAATGTACTCTTCCAAACATTGAGGTAAATTAGGGCAATTAATTTAGTAATATTAATAGATTTATAATGTTACAAAACATTCTATTTCCAATAAAAGCTTTTCTTTTGAGCTTTCTATTCATCTGTGAATGCTGAAAAATAAAATGCATCATGGTTTCCAAAAAAACTATTGGGCTGTGTTCAACATTGATAATAATCTTCATGTTTCTTGAGCAGTAAATCATCATATTATTCTGATTTCTGAAGATCATGTGACACTGAAGACTGGAGGAATGATGCTGAAAATACAGCGGAGCATCACAGAAATAAATTACACTTTAACACAGATTCACACAGAACACAGCTGATTTAAATCATAATAATACTTCACTGTATTGTACATTATTTTTGATCAAATAAATGCAGCCTTGGTGAGCAGAAGAGACCTCTTTCAGAAATATCATTATTCCAAATGTTTTGCAAGTATAATTTCTAATATATTCATAAAGATCCTCCGTTAACTTCTTGAATGCATCTGTGAGGTGAGCAGATCACAAATAATCCAAGTGTTGTGTGGAGAAATGTTTGCTTCGAGTACATGCTTGTGTCCTGCATGTCATTAGTGTTTGGCCTCACACACACACACACACACACACACACACTCAGAGGAGAGCTCAGGTAGTGGAGCACAGTCCCACTTTAAGAAACTGGGCCGACCCAAATGGGCCGAACTCTTGCCTCTGGTCTCTGATGTACCCCACAAACTCTGGATCCTCCAACCTACATATCACTGTCTACACACACACACACACACACACACACGGGCGGCGAATAACCCACTTTAGCGCCTCACACACTCGCGCTGCTCCTAATAGCTCCTCAGATGAGTGGCGCTGCTCTTAAATTGATTGAAGTAATTAGAGATTACAGCAGCTCGTCACTCACCCAGCTGTAATTGGCTCAAGCTGATTTCTGACCGCCTCCTCATCATCCTCTCACTGATCCGGTGTCAGACCTGAGACGCTTCCCATCAGCCCTCACCACCGCTCGCCTTCAGGCTTCTGTCTGACACAGCGGACACTCTTTCAGCCACAGCCAATTACAAAAGAAGAGCAAATGCCATTCATGTTTTATATATTCTTTAATGCAGAATCCAGGTTTGGGTAGAAACAGAGCTCACGGATGATAAACACATACAGTACAAACACAGGCTTGTGTCTTAGCTGTCCTTGTTTCAGTCTAATAATACTGCTGCTCTGTACAATCTACTTGTATTGTAACATTCATAAAGAATTAAAGTAAATGTTACATAACTATACGTAAGTTCACAAGTAAAATCTTAATTCTTAATAAAACAACAAAAGCAATGAGAAAGCATTTTAAATACAGCTGGAAAATCAACCTTATTACTTATTCATGGGTACCAATATAGAATTCTTTTCTTTTATTTTATTTTATTTTATTGCTTGACTGTTTCATGTAGAATTGAATTTTTGTCTGTAGTTTTTAC
This sequence comes from Carassius auratus, assembly GCF_003368295.1. Classification (NCBI taxonomy): domain Eukaryota; kingdom Metazoa; phylum Chordata; class Actinopteri; order Cypriniformes; family Cyprinidae; genus Carassius; species Carassius auratus. Next base: position 37,029 of record NW_020524629.1, read on the forward strand.
TACACCACAAAATCATTTTTATCAGTGAAGACTGAGGATCATGGTTTAGCTGAGGGTTACTTGCACATGATTATGCATTATTTACTGTTATTCTAAAAGTAAGGACATGTAAGGCTTAACAAGGACACTTTAAAATGAAGTGTTACCTTAATTCCATAACTTTATTTCGTCATTGTTTTTTAGAGTCTCGAGGTGCATCTTTTAGCAGATTTGACCTGAATTTGTCCAAATGCACAGATATTTATTTTCGTCTGATTTAGTGTGGGAACTCATTTGGCCAATCAATTTAGTGACATCTCTCTCTCTCGGTGCTGGTAATGTAGTTGTAGTATATTTATTTTTCTTTTCACAAGGCTATTTATGCAGCATCTACATCCCAAACAGACAATTTATATAATATGCTGAGATTATTAGAATAAAAATATTTATGACATTAATAAGCCATTTCCACTTTGAAGACCTTTACCCTAAGTGTCATAGATTTCATTATTGTGGTTTATTTGATTGCCTAGTACGCAGTCTATTTACAGTAAATCAAACTGCCCACTGTGCTGGCAGAAGCTATTTACAGTAAGTCCAGTGACTAGACAACACTACAAAAGATGATTGAGAATCAACACATCCAGTGGTGTAGAGGGTAAAGCAAGCTGTTGTCTTTTTAACACAGTTGACCGAGTTCTAATCCGCCTTTTGCTGACCTTTATTTTTAGTTCTTTTCAAATCTCATATTACATTGGAAAGGTATTTATTTTCAATAAAAATAATCAAAAAGTTGATAAAAAACTACTGGGTATGGTTAGGGTAAGTGTAGGCTTATTATTCCAATAAGGTGGTTACACTAAAATGCACTTAGTGTAAATAGCTTCTACACTATTTATTGTTATTTATAATCTAACTTCTGTGTGCATCTGTCCTGAATTTGACCAAACATACAGATATTTAGCTTTTGCCTGATTTAAGACCTGCAGGATTGATGAGAATCTTCATGTCCTGCTGCTCAGGGGTAATAATGCGAGTGACGGAAGGGAAGATTCTCTCCTCCTCTGCCCCCTGCAGGCCACACTGTCACATTCGCACCTGTTTATACCTGCCAGACGCTCCTGCCAGACACACCGCAGCGAGCGACACTCCAGACACCTGAGACACGCCAACACAAACAAACAAACACCTACGTACAGCGCAGAGTGAAAGAGACTACTGACACACACACACCTCCATACAGCGCAGAGCAAGAGAGAATGCTGACACACACACACACAACCTCGTTGTGGTTTGTGGTCTGGATCAGATGACGTATGTCTCTTTCTCAGTTTCATGAGTTCTGCACATCATTCTTTCCATGAACGTCCTGAATGTTTGACTGGCTATTTTTTTTTTTTTTTTATCTGGTGAACTTTGAGAAAACACATAAACTCATAGAAATAGAAAACAATTAAAAAGTCCTATAATTAGTCAATCCAGTTTTTTATATTGACTATGCATTCCATTAGTTTTTCAAATTGGTGTGTTTCACCGGGCCGCGAAGAAATATAGAGCTGAGTATCATCAGCATAACAGTGAAAGCTAACACCATGTTTCCTGATGATATCTCCCAAGGGTAACATATAAAGCGTGAAGAGTAGCGGCCCTAGTACTGAGCCTTGAGGTACTCCATACTGCACTTGTGATCGATATGATACATCTTCATTCACTGCTACGAACTGATGGCGGTCATATAAGTACGATTTAAACCATGCTAATGCACTTCCACTGATGCCAACAAAGTGTTCAAGTCTATACAAAAGAATGTTGTGGTCAATTGTGTCAAACGCAGCACTAAGATCCAATAAAACTAATAGAGAGATACACCCACGATCAGATGATAAGAGCAGATGATTTGTAACTCTAAGGAGAGCAGTCTCAGTACTATGATACGGTCTAAATCCTGACTGGAAATCCTCACAGATACCATTTTTCACTAAGAAGGAATATAATTGTGAGGATACCACCTTTTCTAGTATCTTGGACAGAAAAGGGACATTCGAGATTGGTCTATAATTAACAGCTTTTTTGATGAGAGGCTTAATAACAGCCAGTTTGAAGGTTTTGGGGACATATCCTAATGACAATGAGGAATTAATAATAGTCAGAAGAGGACCTATTACTTCTGGAAGCACCTCTTTTAAGAGCTTAGATGGTATAGGGTCTAACATACATGTCGTTGGTTTACATGATTTAACAAGTTTATACAATTCTTCCTCTCCTATAGTAGAGAATGAGTGGAACTGTTCCTCAGGGGGTCTATAGTGCACTGTCTGATGTGATACTGTAGCTGACGGCTGAATGGTTGCAATTTTATCTCTAATAGTATCGATTTTAGAAGTAAAGTAGTTCATAAAGTCATTACTGTTGTGGTGTTGGGAAATGTCAACACTTGTTGAGGCTTTATTTTTCGTTAATTTAGCCACTGTATTGAATAAATACCTGGGGTTATGTTTGTTTTCTTCTAAAAGAGAAGTAAAGTAATCAGATCTAGCAGTTTTTAATGCTTTTCTATAGGATAGGTTACTTTCCCGCCAAGCAATACGAAATACCTCTAGTTTTGTTTTCCTCCAGCTGCGCTCCATTTTTCGGGCTGCTCTCTTTAGGATGTGAGTATGCTCATTATACCATGGTGTCAAACTGTTTTCCTTAACCTTTCTTAAGCATAAAGGAGCAACTGTATTTAAAGTGCTAGAAAAGAGAGAGTCCATAGTTTCTGTTACATCATCAAGTTGTTCTGAGGTTTTGGATATGCTAAGGAATTCGGATACATCAGGAAGATAACTTAAAAAGCTGTCTTTTGTGGTAGAAGTGATGGTTCTTTAACAAGAAGTAGAATTTACAATTTTGTCTATATGAAGTTTACACAGAACTAAATAATGATCTGAGATATCATCACTTGGCTGAATAATTTCAACACTATCAACATCAATTCCATGTGACAGTATTAAATCTAGAGTATGATTTCGACAATGAGTAGGTCCTGAAACGTGTTGTCTAACACCAATAGAGTTCAGAATGTCTATAAATGCTGATCCCAATGCATCTTTTTCATTATCGTTATGGATATTAAAATCACCAACTATTAAGACTTTATCTGCCGCCAGAACTAACTCGGATGTAAAATCACCAAACTCTTTAATAAAGTCTGTATGGTGGCCTGGTGGCCTGTATACAGTAGCCAGTACAAACATAACAGGGGATTTATCATTAATCCTTGTTTCTCTGGATAATGTTATATGAAGCACCATTACTTCAAACGAGTTATACTTGAAGCCTGCATTGAGTGAGTGAGCGAGTGTGTGTGTGTGTGTGTGTGTGTGTGTGTGTGTGTGTGTGTGTGACTCTGAGTGTGCGTTTGCTTTTGAGTGAGTGAGTGAGTGAATGTGTGTGTGTGTGTGTGTGTGTGTCTGAGGGTTATGTCTGAAAATGAAGGTATTTTCTCTCCCTGCAGATGCTCTGAAACCAGGACACTGAAGATCAGCAGTTCCAGAGGACACACACACACACACACACACACACACACACACACAAGAAAAAGAGAGATACTGCAGACCGACTGCTATCAGTGTCCACAGGTAAAAAAAAAAAAAAAACACACACATAAACCGAAGCTTTATTGATTGTGAGATGAATTAGTCAATCACTCTATTTTGAATTAGAATATTTCATGTTACACTAATACACTGTGTGTGTGTGTGTGTGTGTGTGTGTGTGCAGTAGGGTATGAGAGCGCTACAGCATCATGTGGTTTCTGAGATGGAGGAGTGAGAGTTTGGCTAAAAACACACAAGGTGAGACACACACACACACACACACACACACACACACCTGCCATTAACCTCAGTATTTTCAGCATTGTTCATTATTCTGTGTTTTTCTCACTGGCTAGATTGGCTGCTGAGTTTTAAGGCATTTGATCACATAAAGATGGCAACACCAGACACACACACACACACACACACACACACACACACACACCGTAATCTGCGATAATCTGTGATAAAGCTGCTACTCTCATCAGAGTTTCACACAAATCAAATCTCATCAACTCAACACACATTCACTGACATTTGGAGAAACACTAGTGTGTGTTTTGATGGGATCGTTCATCCAGAACTGATCAGCATTAGTTATGGTGCAGGTCTCACGTCTGTGTTTCATCAAACTGATCATGAAGCCCTGGACGGTGTGCTGGTTCAAAGCTGATCTATTTCTGGACATGTTTTACAGTCAATCACCTTTATTTATATAGCGCTTTAAACAAAATACATTGCGTCAAAGCAACTGAACAACATTCATTAGGAAAACAATGTCTCAATAATGCAAAAGTCTCTTGGTGGACCGGGCAGCATTTGGCTCCCCCGTCCAGACCTTTAGAGACTCCATGTCTGGCTCAGTGGTAGAGCATCGCGTTAGCAGCGCAAAACATTTTGGGTTCAATTTCCAGGGAAAACACATACTGGTGAAAAAAAAAAAGATGTATAGCCTGAATGCACTGTAAGTTAAATGCATAAATGTAAATAAAATGTAATGTAAATGGATGAGACCTGGAGTTCTAGGTGACCTACCCCAGGAGGTAGTGAACACCATCACTCCACTACATTTCCTAATTAATGTCCCCTAAGTGTATTAGTTACTAACTACAAAATAGTCAGAAGAACACAGACTGCAGGAAAGCAGGTTTGACGAATCAGTGTTCGGGCTTTGCCGGTTAGACTCATAAAAACACTTTTGCTCATGTGCAAACAAGTGTGCGCCGCCACAACCGCAGATGATCGAACTTTTCCACTCAAATCAAGTCTGGGCAGTGCGATATACAGCATCGTCTGCAACGATATGGTAAGTGTTGTTTTAATGATGTGCAATCTGATGTTATCAAGTAGTCTATATCACCAAATCACACACAGAGTGCACACACATTAATTTATTAGTCTATTAAAACTCAATATTCCGGGCACTCTAAATTGTAGATGGCAATTATTCTTCTGTAGGCTTTTTATATTTCTATAATTGAATATAGGCCTAGTTAACTTAATATATATCACACAAAGAGTACCATTTTTTCTGCAGATGCATTATCATATTTAATAATCATTTTATACAAGTTCAGTAAAGCAATAAGTGCCTTACATTTTAGACATAAAGGCACCGATATATTTCAAACAAAGTTTGTTTTCGTTCTTTGGATGCAAAAAGTTTGTTTGTTAACGGTGTACTGTTAACAAGTTTCCAACACCCCCGCGCTGCTGGAGGAGAGGTGTAGGTTAGTGTAAACATGACTCTCGACGCTCACGCGTATCCCCTAAACATGGCACTGGTCAGAATATAATAGACAAAACAATAATGATTAGCAGCCGTTCAGAGTCATGTTTGCAATACAAAACAACCATTCCACAATCAGTCCTTTATGGGAAGTGTGAATGGCTCATAGTCTTAATGCTTTAGCATCATGTGGGAAAAAGTAATGGAATCAGTTTGTCTTGGATGTTTCTCTGCTTCGCTTTTTGCATAACTCTGGGTCGTCGACACAGAGCTTTGTTGCTATTTCTTTCTAGGAAGGAAATACAGTCTCTACATCTTAAAAGTCTCTCCGTGAGCGATTATACAGGTGCGGATATATTTGTGCAGCTCGGCTATTTGACACTCCAATGTGTTCAGGAGATGTTGCTCTCCTTAATGACCTTAATGAATGAGGAACGAAACGGCGGAAAAAAAAAAAAATATATATTTGCTTCTTTTCCATTTTGCATTTACTTGTACTTGTACTTTCAATACCTAAGTACGTTTAAGAATAAACACAGTAAGATATCTGTACTTTTACTTGAATATGACTTTCAGGTATTTTATACTCTACTGATGAATGGGAAGTCAGTGGGTAACCATGTCCTCGTCATCAGTTGTGATTCTAGTCATTTTTCTGGTTATGTTTTTACTAGTCCCATATGATTTGATAAAGCATTGCTTTGTCAGTATTTACTGTATTTATTTAATATTTCCTCAAATATTTGTGTCTTGTTGTAACCGTACTGCCGCAGGACTAGCAGAAATAAGTGAGTGTGTTCCACATGTTAGATGTGAGGCTGTTAATGTGTTATCTGTTTACCAACCCATTGATCTGTGTGTGTGTGTGTGTGTGTGTGTGTGATGGAGTGTTGTGGGTTGTTTTCATTGCTGATGGTGTAATTAGATCAGATTAATTTGAGATCATTATGTGTTGACACTCATGATCACGCAGCGGCAGCACGTGTGCAGACTGATTGATGAATAAACCGATGTCATGTGACACACCTCACACTTCAGACTCTGTGTGTGTGTGTGTGTGTGTGTGTGTCAGTTTGCAGCAGTGTGTTTTGCTCCACAGATTCATGTCTCTCATGAATACTTTAAAATCTAGTCATCATCTAGTCCTCTGCAAGGCTCAAGCGTGTGTGTGTCTGCAGTGGGGTCTTTATGACGTGTGGTCATTCGTGGGCGAGAGAAGGGTGTTTTGAGAGGATCGGGGTGTTGCTGGTCAAGTGCTTAAGGAAGCCGTGGGTCTTCAGCTGTTTCTTGAAGGATCTGATGGTCTCAGCAGTTCAGATGGAGGTCAGCAGAGAGGAACAGAGAATGTTTTGGGTCTGGAGAGAGACTCTTTGTTGTAAGAAGGCTTCGCTCACTCACTGAGCTGAGCTGACGAGAGAAACTGTTTCTTTTTCATCACACTTCATTTTAGAACGTTTAATTTTTTTATTTATCTGAGATCTTACAGTCCGAAACAGCTCATATGATGCAGTTAATGCCGAGTGCACAAACATTTGTTCTTGTGTTGAATGAGAGAGCAACATGAGCACAGCTTTAACTGTAAAGCACTTTTCTGACGAACCAGTAGTTTGACTTCCTCTTTAAATAAGGGTTTATGATAATGCTAGTATCATTTATTTTAGTTTACATCATATAATATCTGGTCTGTTCTGAATAGTTACATCTAAAAAGATTTGTTGTACAGTTCAGGAAAAAAGACATGCTTTGAATGTTTATAATGTTTGAAAACGTTTAGTTTTTATTAATAATGAAATGTGATGATACTAATAAAACCGTGAGTTGCTCTGGATCTCACTGTCCTGTCCAGACGTTTGAGCTTCACTCCTATTGGCTGTCGCTCCTGAGAGTCACTCTTCATTTGCATAAAGTTCAACTTTCACCACTTGCCATAAGCGACTGTTTTGACCAGGATCAGCGCTGTGTGTGTGTGTGTGTGTGTGTGTGTGTGTGTGTGTGTGCACATTTCTCTTGGTTTAGTTTCAGCATACAATCAAACACAATGCTGTTTATGAATATTTCTCCTGTCATTATGGTCAAACTCTTAGTCCAGGTTTTATTCTTCACTGAACATCCAGCTTCACTTACAAAGGACTTAAGATGTGTGTTAACAGCTGAAGATCTGAGTTCAGTCTGAGATCACTGCACCAGCTCAGAGCCTGAACTCACTCTCTCTCACACACACACACACACACACACCTCATCCATGTAATGTGCTCCTGAAATAGCCAAGTGAGCTGAAGCTGTAATCTGTGGAACGCATCAATCAATCTCATTTCACTGATTACAGTGTGTGTGTGTGTGTGTGTGTCATCTCATAAACAGGACTCTCTTATGCTAATTACAGTGATGTGAGTGGCTTCTGCAGAGGGGCGGAGCCTGAGTGAGTGTGTGCGTGTGTGTGTGTGTGAGGCCATCAACTGTATGGAGAGGTCTATTTTAATGGTTGCTATGGAAACTGCGTGGCCAAGAGAAGTGCAGACTCAGATCTCTGTACTGTGTGTCAGTCTCTGCATCACAAACACTTTCCTCTCCTCCGTCACGTCCAGTACAATACACTACACATCTTCATTTGACTGTCCCTAATGTCCATCCCAACCTGAAAGAATGCAGTGTGAAAACCCAAAAGAAGAAGATGTGGGTTCCAGCAACACTTCTGTTAGACGTTGCGAGCTCTGAGAGATTCAGTGGAGTACAGTATGAGAGTATCTGCGGTCTGTTCTCCTCGCTCATGGCTCTGTAATCACAGCGATCATTACAGCGCTTGTGTAACACGGCTCTATGCGGTGTGTAGGCGCCGGCCGGGTCACTCTCTCTCTGCTCGTCAGGGGACAGTTTATCTCATCCATAATAAACAGGCTGAAGATGTGCATCTAATATTGATCTGCTGAGCATCTGCTGCTGCACTGTTGATGTGTGTCATTTACACCGGCCTCGGTCTCTCAGACCTCAGACCTCAGACCTCGATCTCTATGACCTCAGACCTCTGTCTCTCAGACCTCAGTCTCTCAGATCTCAGACCTCGGTGTAATGATAAAAACTTCCTATTCATCCGAGGCGGGAACCGGCGCACAATCAAAATGAAACTTTAATGTTTAATGTCTGTGGGACTCAAGACCGGCGGTGGGGCGCAGGTGTCGCGGATTTCCCAATCACTTTACCGGCCTCGCTCGTTCCCACATCTCTCGGCCCCGTCCCACTCGTCACACTCTGTCTCTCAGACTTCAGATCTCGGTCTGTCAGACCTCAGACCTCAAACCTCGGTCTCTCAGACCTCAGACCTCAAACCTCGGTCTCTCAGACCTTGGTCTCTCAGACCTCAGACCTTGGTCTCTCAGACCTCAGACCTCGGTCTCTCAGACCTCAGACCTCGGTCTCTCAGATCTCAGACCTCAGACTTCAGACCTCGATCTCTCAGACCTCATACCTCAGATCTCAGACCTTGGTCTCTCAGACCTCGGTCTCTCAGACCTCAGACCTCGGTCTCTCAGATCTCAGACCTCAGACTTCAGACCTCGATCTCTCAGACCTCATACCTCAGACCTCAAACCTCGGTCTCTCAGACCTCAGACCTCGGTCTCTCAGACCTCATACCTCAGATCTCAGACCTTGTTCTCTCAGACCTCGGTCTCTCAGACCTCAGACCTCGGTCTCTCAGATCTCAGACCTCAGACTTCAGACCTCGATCTCTCAGACCTCATACCTCAGACCTCAAACCTCGGTCTCTCAGACCTCAGACCTCGGTCTCTCAGACCTCATACCTCAGATCTCAGACCTTGTTCTCTCAGACCTCAGGGCTCTTATTTGCTCACTTCATCTGTTACGGTCCTTTGGTCTCGGTTGATCTTGTTTTTTTTTTTAAGTTTGAGATGTAGATCCTCCAATTTCTGATCCGTTTAGAGTGAATTTTCCCTATGATTTTTAATAAATAAATAAATGAGAATTAAGAAATTGATTAACATACATTATATAAATATTATTAATATTATTATGCAATATAACTAACCATCTGCATAACTTGGCCATATTTGAAGATGCTCATGTGTAACAAAGGGTTTTTGAATTAGTTTTTATCAGTGCATTTATTGAATATTGATTGGTGGTTGTCAGATCGCTCCAAACTTGCAGCTGTTTTTGCGCAGTGAAATCTTATGATTTTTAACTTAGGTAAATATTTGTTCATTTTGGGATAATAGTGCTTTCTGGTGGCTTGGTCATTCCATCTCTCTCTTTGTCTCTCTCTGTAGTGATATTAAGTGTGAGTTTCTGGTCTGTGACGTTCTGTTTTGACAGAAACAGGCTCTTTGGTCCAGAAGCACTCATCTTTTGAAGTGGATGATATTAATATGCACACAAGCATTTCTCGCCAGTTCTCCTCTGAAAGCCACATATCGTCTGATCGTTAGCACATGCTGTGCAGTATTGTGAAATTCAGATTTCCAAGTGCTTGTTTACTAATTTCCTTTCACAGTACTGATTAACACATAACGTGTCTAAAAGATCCGCCCATTTCAGGAATAACAAAAACAATGGTGAGGTCATCTTTGCGCAGATATCTGCATTTAGGACTGCTGCTGAGCTGTAACCTCTGTCTGTTTTTCTCACAGGATCTTCACTCCTCCATCATGTCCATCTGCATTTACCGTGGCTTAGCTCCACCCTCTCAGGAAAGGCGGGCGTGGCTTCATATTCTGGCTCCGCCCCACGTCACTGGCCCCGCCCGTCGCTGCAGCAGTTGTTGGCCGTGTGTCTGCTGCTGCTGCTGCCACTGGCCGTCCAATCACGGCGCGAGCGAGGCGGAGGGGGCGTGGCCCACTATATCCCATCATCAGTGGCTCAGTATCCGCCCGTCTCCAAGCTGATGCAGGGCCTGAGCATCGCAGTGGTGCTGGTGGGGAACTCCAGTGAAGTGGCGCTCGCCGGCATGCGTGACAAAGATGACTTTGGCCACATGCCACTGGCGCCCAGTGTTGAGATGGTCACCATGAATGAGACAGACCCCAAGAGCATCATCAAGAGCATCTGTGACCTGATGACGGAGCACTGGCTGCAGGGCGTGGTGTTCGGAGATGACACCGACCAGGAGGCCATCGCACAGATCCTGGACTTCATCTCCACGCAGACACACATCCCCATCCTGGGAGTGAAGGGAGGCTCCTCCATGATCATGGCCGCTAAGGTACGTGCACTAATTTTGCTTTTAAACAGATATGGCAAACATTTATGTTTGAAGAGAAGTGGGACTAGCAAAATGGCATGTTAGCACCGCCTATTCACTTTCAATAAAGTGTAGCACACCAATACCTTCAAAAAAGTAAAATCCCAGCCCAACTGTAAATCAGTTATCTTGAATTTTCTCAGCAAATGTTGTGTCTGTTTGGAGCAGTGGTTGACCGATATATCACCATGGCCGATATATTGGCCGATATTTGGCATTTTTCAATATCACCAGACTTGCAGAGGTGCACCAGACTTTTATTTTGACAGCGCTGAGAGCGGGAGCACCTGAGCAAACACGCAGAGCTACACCAAATTTGGTCAGTGTAATCTAAAGCCCTTAGTGATGTTAAATCGGATGTGAAGAGAGGGTTTCAGAAGTGAGTGTAGCAAAATGGCTCGATAGTGCCACCTATTCATTTTCAGTGAAGTGCGCCTCTCACTACGTTTCACGTACATGTAAGGACATCAGTAGACACATGTTACACACCAATACCTACAAAAAAATTATCTAAAGCAAATTCCCAAACTCAATAGGAAGTCACTTATTTGTAATTTTTTTAGGCAAATGTTGTGTCCATTTTCAGGCGTATATTCTTAAAAAAAAAAAAAGGTGCTTCACGATGCCATTGAAACACCTTTTTAGTCCAAATGGTTCCACAAAGAACATTTAACATCTGAGGAACCTTTCTGTTTCACAAAAGGTTCCTTGTGGAGAAAGAAGGTTCTTCAGATTACAAAAAGGTATAAAAGAAATGGTTCTTTAAAGAACCTTTGACTGAATGGTTCATTGTGGAACCAAAAACGGTTCTTCTATGGGATCACTTGAAGAACCTTTTGAAGAACCTTTAGTTTTAATAGAGTCTAGTGTTCTAGCAAACTCCTAGAGATGTAATCATATCAACACCAAATGTGTTCAGTGTAATCTTAAGCCCTTTGTAATGTTAAATTGCAAAGATCTTGAGATTTGCTTGAAGGTTGTGTCCGTGGCAGTCTGACAAATTGCGATGTTTCCCCATGAAACAGGAAGTCGTTAGAACTGAGGCAAACAGCGTCCTATCTTCCCCAAACCTCAGTGTTAATGTACAGTAATTCTGAAGAGATGCATGATGGGAAACAGTGTGTGTGTGTGTGTGTGTGTGTGTGTGTGAGGATGATGATGAGCAGCTGGAAGCATCAGACACTGAGAGAAAATGATCCGGTCGCTGTCGGATGGCAGTGAGTCAGAGCTGCGCCCACACACACAAGGCTATGAGCTCTAAACGCTGCAGAATAACACCGCGCTCGTCTCGTTCTCTCTCTCCACTAAACACGCTGATGAAGATGAAGATGAAGAACCGCTGCTCAGCCCACGCATCCTGTCCAGCGCTTACAGAACAACCTTCACAATGTCAAAACAGCAGCTTCCCAGAGGAACCAGACATACATTCACTGCTAGTCAGGTCACGCATGTTTGTCTCGCACTTTATACTGTATATATATATATATATATATTCATTTAGCTTTTTATTATTCACAAAAATACAAAGAAAAACAAAAGTGTAACATCCAGACAGCACAGGAGATGTTTAAATTGAAAACTGAACAATTCACATGACAACAGAAAGAGAAAAAATGGGGTACAAATAAAATCTGAAAGTTTAGATTCAGAAAAACAAGAATTAAGACGGTTGATCGGAGGCAGTCTCATGATTTTTTTATACGACTAAATGTTTTAATTTGAAGTGTGGAACAATAAGTTAATTTCTCTAGGGATACAGATTGTTATATGCAAATATTAGTTGTAATGTTTGCAAAATTCATTAATTATTAAACAACTTTTCATTTTAGGCTGTAAAGCGGCTCTACAGAAGGCAAATCAATGCTGATGAAAGTTCTTTCATCATTTACTCATTTAAACCTGTATGACTGCTGCTCGTCAGTGGAACGGCAGAAGATGTTTTGAGGAGCGTCTCTGTGTCCGTGTAATGGAAGTCAGTATGCTCCCTTGTTTGAGCTCCAGTGTTCTTCACAATGTCTTGTGTAAAGTCTTGCAGGTTTGGAGTGATTTGAGGAATGAGCTGTTTATGCTGGTTTGTGTTGCTTTATTTTGGTTGGTGCTGGTTTCTGTTGGTCTGGTTGTACTGCTTCAACAGCACACAAGTACACTCGCTGATCTTTACAAAGTAAGTTCTTTAGCTTTAATAGGGATTTGTATATTTACCTCATACAGTAATGCAGTTTCCAGAGGCACTGTAAAAGCTATAATTTCAGGTAGTTTGTTTGTGACAGTCCGGTTGATGCTCACTTCAAGACATTGATGTTTGCGTATAGAACAGCCACAGACTCAGCACCCGTCTACTTCCACTCACTATTACGAATCTACATCTCCTCCAGAAGTCTGAGATCCGCTAGTGAGCGACGCTTCGTGGAACCATCACAGAGAGGCTCAAAATCACTTTCCAGAACATTCTCCTTCACTGTTCCTGCCGGTGGAGGATCTTCCCTCCTCTATCTGGAATGCTCAAAACAGCTCAAAACTTCTTATTACATCAGTAGCATCACATTTCCTGAGTCAACATAGTTTTACAGTCTGCTGAATAGTGATCGAACACTACATTGTTAATGAGACGCAATGCTATAAAGTTAATAAACTATATAAAAAACAAGTCAGTGCACTAAAATCATATCGCAATATAGGCTAGTATCTTTGAATATTAAATTACAAAAAATATTTGATATAGAAATCCTCATGTTCTGCATGTTCACTTGATTACTAGAAATTAAACAACAAGGAATTTGTGAAAATAAACGAATTAACAACAATTAAAAAATAAAATAATAATACTACCACTACTGCTAAATAATAATTATTATTATTTACTATTATTATTATATATATAATTTATTTTATATGTTAGGTTGGGAAAGCTTTTGGTTCTTGCCTAACCCTGCACCAGTTGGGTTAGCAGTAGCTTGTTGCCTGCACAGTTACCTTGTTTAAATCAATTTATATTGCTCTATTTTTGTTTTAAAGTTAATTATAATAAGTGATGTGTAGTATACTGTTTAGTGCACTGATATCAGACTCTTTTTAGATAAAGTTATATTGTGAAATTGTTAAATACCCTGCCTCCAATACATATCATTATTGGTGTTTGATCACCA
>NW_020524630.1:0-12500 GCF_003368295.1 Carassius auratus
TAAAAATCCAAACCTTTGAACCCTAGCGTATTCATGTTTTTGTCTTAAAGCAGTAGTCATGTCAGCGTTTCTCGAGAAAAAAGTATCCTGTTAAACACACAGATGAGGTTCAGTCTGAAGTGTATTTCTGAATCACACTCCCTGCGGTTCTGAGGGAAACCACCTCTGCATTTCTGGGTTTCCTTCACACACACACAAGCTTCTGACCGACTCTGCTCACACACTTCCATCGACAGAAACATTGTGCAGGTTTTCTCCTACACGTACACCAACCCTGACGTCTGTCACACACTTCACAGTCAGGATGAGCACCTGATGTCATTCTCACACACACTACATATTTCCGGTCCATACCTGAGTGAAGAGGAAGAGGTAAACATCCTGAAGGGCAGACACCACAACTACTTCCTGTCTGGTCTAGACTCAGCCAAAAGCTTCATTGGACCTGCTGCAACTCTGTATAGTTTGAATGCTCTTTAACATTTTAAATAAATATTAAAAATATTATAATTATATTATTATTAATCGTATTTAAAATGTATATGCACTTTTAAATATCTATTGAAACATTTACTTAAACATTTCATACTCATATATATATATACGATTTTTTTTTTTTTACTTTTTTCTAATATATATGTTTTGCCACCAATATCAAAATATACTGTCTACAGATGTTTATGAGCTCTTGAACGGCTGAATGCAGGGAGCAGACAGCAAGTTCTCTGAGTTGTGCCGTGTCAGCATGTTTCACAGCTGAACATTGCATGTTTATGTTATGCATGTCTGGCAGATGTATATATAAACCCACACAAAATGTCTTTCTGTCTCCAGCTCATGATATTGCGTTCAGACTAAGACTTTTTCCCTGGTGTTTTGGGCTGACAGTAGCTGAGGAATTTCTCCACTCTGTGTGGAAGAGACTGTGCCAATGCAGACACACACACACACACACGCACACACACACACACACACACACACACACACACACGCACACGCACACGCACACGCACACATACACACACACACACACACACATGCATAAAAAACTTGCAAATTATAAATACTGAAATATATAACAAATTATAACACATTTAATTAAATTAAAGGAGCATTAATCAATCTAATAATTTTTAGGCATTTCCTTTTCCCAGCTGTAAGGATTGAAAAAAAAAAACTTTCAAATAATTTTAAAATGCAATAAAAAAAAACTTTAATAAATGTTAAATTGTGTAAATAAAAAATACTGATAATCTAAATATTAAGACTTCTCCAACGTTGATGGCACGCCACTTTGATTTTGTGGATGAAACAAAAAATAAATCATACTGTATGATGCATGCACAGTTGATAAGATGTGACGGCGGTTGCTAGTGTGCAAGTGTATGACATTACAGTAAAAAAGTAATCTAATGTATTCTTAGTTTTTTTTATATGTATAACTTGTAGGCTGCAGTGTGGGAATGTCTTGATTAGGCTGTGTGTGTGTTTGTGGATCCTCTGAACGCAGCTGTTCAAACACTCTCTCTGCACCATCATGACATGTTTGAGAGGAACTAACTGCTCCCAAAACAACATCCTTTCCTCCATCAAGGGAACATGCGTGCTCCATACGCTCTTATGCACTTCCAATTAGCACCACAATCTTCCTGAGTTTAACAAATATATATCACTAATGAATTCACTGGATGATTTGTTACCCTATATTTCTGTGGTAGAAATAAGAGTGGTCCCAAATTCAGCTTACGGATTAATCTACAGGTAATAATACATAGTACATTTATAAAATCTTTCAAAATATTTGAATAAAAGCCAACAAAGTGTTGCATGCCATGTTCCCATCATATTTTACACTAAAATCAAAAGATATGATAACAAAATTATATTTTTGCTTTTGAAATATTATATATATCAGTACATTTTAATATTATATATTTTGAAATATTTTTAAAATTTAAACAAAGAAAAAATACCTTTATTAATTATAAATTTTATTCTATTTATCACCATTTTTTACAGTGTATATTTGGCATTTAAAAAATGAATCCTATATTATGCATTCATAGAATATATAATATATTTCTATTACTTTTATGAAAATTATTAATCTGGTAAAATGAGAAAACGAGACAGAGAAAATATTTAAATATTGTAAATATTCATAATGTAAAAAAAAAAAACTAAGATTATTGACTGTTTCACAAGAAAATATATAAGTCTTTCTACTTAAAAAAACAACAACATTTAATTAAATGTGATATTTACCATTTCTTAGTAATTGTTTGTGAAATTTACCAGCAATTTATGAGTGAAAAATATTTCTACACCAAATTTTGTAACCTGTTGCATTTTCAGTAATTGCCAATAAAAATAGCTTGCTTTAATTATGCGTCTTCAACAGCTCTCTGTTCAACAACAAACGCTCGTCTATTGACCGAGCGAGACAGTAAATAACAAGTTGAGCATGTTCCCATTTTATGTCCTATAAACAGCACAGAAACACAGAGAATGAGTCCATGGGCCGTTCCTGACCGTGACTGTGAGTCAATATTAGAGTGGAGCAGAACGAGTGAAAGCAGCAGAGGAAATGGGCTTTTTCCAGACACATTCAACAACACAGAGAATCTGTTCTGGCAGAACATTGCTCCACGTGAACACTTCATCTGTGTTCATTCTCATTACACTTAACCTCATTGGCTCAAGGGTGTCTCTCCTTCCAGGGCCTTTCGGTCTGTAACATCCTCTGATGGATTCAATGAAAGTAATACATACATGTTCACATGAACAGATTATACAGTGATGACTGCAAAGAAAGGTGTGGAATAAAGATTGTAACATGTCCATGTTTTACTTCCTATATTCTGTTTGCAATGACTAAGTAATAAGTTGATCTAAATGTGTGAGAGGGTCGGTGGTGGACAGAAGAGAGATTGGTTCATTCATTCAGTGCTGGTGAACACATGGCTGGAGCGTTTAGTAACATCTGAGTCTTCACAGCTCTGTGTCAGTAAACAGACGAGACCCTCCTGCAAACCGTCTGCAGACTGATGGAATCACACCGGCTTCAACAGCACACTAGAGAGACTATATATAGTATACACACACACACACACACACATATGAAAGTTTTAAAGAACATTTCTTTTGCTGATTTGCTTAAAATATGCTGATAATGTACTCATCCTGAGGCCATGCACGATTAGGATGAGTTTGTTTCTTCATCAGGTTTGTAGAAATGTAGCATTTCATCAGTGTCTCATCAATGGATGCTCTGCAGTGAATGGGTGCCGTCAGAATGAGAGCTGATAAAAACATCACAATAATCCACAAGTAATCCAGTCCATCAGTTAACATCTGGAGAAGACAAAAGCTGAAACAAATCCAGCATTAAGACGTTTTTAACTTCAAACTGTTGTTTCTAGCTAAAATATGAGTCTAACAATAGAAAAATAACGCTTCCTCCATCTCCTGTTGTCTCTCACATCTAAATCTAGTCACATATTTGACTTGTGAACGGTGATTGATCTGTGCAGATCTCTCTCCTGATTCAGACCAGACGTTCACTGGAGGAAGTGTTATTATGAATTATGGACTTGTATTTTAGCCAGAAGCAAAAGTTTAAAGTTAAAATGTTATAATGTGTTCACAAGATGTTAACTGATGGACTGGAGTGCTGTGGATTACTGTGATGTTTTTATCAGCTGTTTGGACTCTCATTCTGACGGCACCCATTCACTGCAGAGCATCCATTGATGAGACACTGATGAAATGCTACATTTCTACAAACCTGATGAAGAAACAAACTCATCTTGCATGAGGGTGAATACATTTAAAGATTTTTTTTAGAGAGCTATTGCTTTAAATCAGGGTTATTTATTTTTTCTAATGAAATCAATACTTAACAGTTTTTAGTACTGAAAGAAATTTATTTTGCAATAATTAATGTCTCTCTCACTCTATTTTGCACAATAATAATTTAACTCCAAAAGGGTTATTATTGTTAAGTAATTTTTTTTATTTAAATAAAGCTGAAATAAAATATAACAATTAGATGAAAAACTTATTTCAGTTAGTTAGGCACAAAAACTAAATAAAATAATTAAAAACTAAATTAAAATGTAAAGAAATACAAAACAAAAACTATATAAAAAATATAAAATGACAAAATTACTTGAAATAAAATAAACAGCTGAAGTAAAAAAAATATTGTTTAGTTAAATAAATAAAAAAAATAACTAAAATTTAAATTAAAACAAAGTTTTAAGAATATTAACAATAATAAAAAAATAATAAAACTAGAATAGCATATAAATAATACTAAAATAACACTGCATCCCAATGCATTCTGGGATTTCCTTCATGCACAGACTGTTTGTCTTCAGAGGAAGTTAAATATTAGGTGAAGTGCATGTAAATACTCAGAAAAGAGACATTTCATCCTATTTACGTCTACAGCTCAACAATATGAAGTTTCCATCTGGGAGTCTGTAAAACGAAAAAGCAGAAATGACAAAGTCTTGCTCATTAGGAGAAATTAAATATAAACTACATTTGTTCCAAAGTCATAATAAGAGTGAAAAATCTCCCAGCACACATCTCGATTTTAAAGACTTTCACAAAAAAAGAAATGTCTCGACCCGTTTCAACTTTTCCTCTCCGGTACAGTAAATACTGAAGGAGGCAGTAAACCGTCTCGGACTCTGATGTCTTTGGCTGGATTTAATCTCAGCTCTCATTCCTTGGTTCTTGGGAAGGTTTGTCCCATTTAAACATCTCAACTGAGAGCTCATTTGAACCTTTTTGTATTGAATGAACCGGTGATTTAATGAAGAAAGAGTTCAGAAAAGAACCGCACTTCATTTCTCTATTACATTCTCTGCATTTCTGTTTATTGCAACTCAAACCACAAACGACCTCGTTCATCCAAGTCCAGCGTTCATGCAAAGGGTTTTATAATCATGGCAAAGACAAAAGAAGCTCGCAGCAAACTTCTCAAGATGTTTAAGACTGAAATATCAACTGAAACCTGCATAGAAAACCAAACCCTTTATTACTGTATATTTTACAAAATGCTTATATTTTTCATAACCAATGCAATAAATACAAACTCTAACATACTAATCTATTAATTAATAGTTTTTACATTTAACTTAAAAGCAAAATTACATTTTATTATAATGCAAACATCACAAAAACACTTAAAATTGCTCGCTCTAATCAAACTCATCTAAAATAGATACAGTACGTTTGTTATTAATATTACTCCAACAGCTATATGGAGTGTTTCAAGTTACTAAAAAAAGCTTTCAATTAAATAACTATAATTAAATCTATTATATAGGCCTTTAAAATTCAACTCCAGGCTGAGGGCTTTACATCCTGTGGAAACAGAGAGAAAGAAACACATGTAGTGGATTATTGCTCTGATTACATATTCGTGAAATATTAAAGTGCACACAAAATCTTGACTGTCACACAGTTTCTGAAAGCTGACACTCGGACAACAGAAGCACACACCAAATCTGCAAAACCATGCGCTAATTCTGGGCTTTTGACTCAATTCTCTATGTAACACACAAAAATCAAACAGGAGTTGATTTCTGATGTTTGCTTTTGAGTCGTGTTTGTGATATTTTGAATGCATTGCATCATTTTGCAAGAGATGTGAGGCATTTTGCATTTTGTGTGTGCATTTCTTGGATTATGTGTAAAGTAAAAAAAAAAAAAAATGCAATGTTATGTAAAAGTATGAAAGCAGTTGAATAAAAAAAATACAATAAAAATGCATTTCCTCACCCAGTTAAGACGCAGTTTCTGGTTTGGATGTAAACGCCGGTGTAAAAGACCTCACATCGCACAACGTTGTTGGAGAAGTCAGATTCGGCCACCAGGAAGTCTGGATTGACTGTGACCTGGACAGGAAGTGACATGCACATCAACAGCAGGATCCCGCTTGGAAAGTGTCTCTACATCAGCTGTATTTCTCATACCTTGAGAATGTAGTTTCCTGGAGGGACGTCTGTGATGTCGATCCACTGGCAGTCGATGTTGGCGGCGTATGTGTCGTGGCAGCCTGGACTCAAACCCTGAAAACACAGCGGTAATAACTAGTTAATAAATAGGGTAATAACTGAATCAGAAATGTATTACTATAATAATTCTATTAATCAAAACACTAAATATAACAAGCGCAAATTAATCTCAAACAGGGTAATAGTTGTCTAAACTGAAATTGCTGAATTAAAATAAAATATTAAATTTGGGTGCAAAAAATATTGTCAAAATCACCTTGTTGTTGTTCAGATGAAGTTCTTAGCAATGCATATTACTCATCAAAAATTAAGTTTTGATATATTTACAGTAGGAAATTTACAAAATATCTTTATGATGTTTACTTAATATCCTTATGATTTTAAGCATAAAAGAGAGATGGATCATTTTGACCCATACAATGTATTGTTGGCTATTTCTACAAATATACTTGTGCTACTGATGACTGCTTTTGTGCTTAAATAAATCAAATAAATTACAAAATAAGATATAAATATAATAAATATGAGAGGAAAAAAACTTGAAATAAAAACTAAAACTGAAATAAAAATTAATTAAACTTTAATAATAACATAAAAAACTAATAAAAATGGTAAATTACCAAAAATAAAAGCTAATGCAAAATATAAATAAAAGCTGTAATAGTATATATATACTACTGAAATTAGATTCTTTTTTAATTTGTATACATTTTTAACATTTTTATATTTTCTGCATTAAGTTTAATTAAATTATTTTTGTCATTTTTATTTATTATTTATAGATTTGTTAATTTACATTTATGCATTTAGTAGACACTTTTATCCAAAGCGACTTACAGTGCATTCAGGCAATACATTTTTTTTTTTTATCAGTATTTTTATTTCTTATTTTAGCTTAAGCACATCAAGTCAAACTGGCAAAGCTAAAATAAAATATGTTTCAGATTTATTCTGAATTTTATTTCATTTCAGTTAAAGTTTACTTCAAGCAACGACAATGGTGCTGTTCGTTTTAGTGAAGTAATAATCCTGCTGTTCACTGTGGGATACTGATGTGTGTGTGTGTGTGTGTGTGTGTGTGTGTGTGTGTGTGTGTGTGTGTGTGTGTGTGTGTACCTGTGTGTGTGTGGTGCAGGCGTATCGGCGGTGAAATCCAGGATCACAGCCCGTATCTTCCAGACAGAAACTGGCCTTGTGACCCTCAGCGACCTTCAGTCCGGTGTTGATGTCCAGCAGATCATAGTGACTGAACGCATCCATGCTGTGATAGTGCCTGCAGATATCACACAGATGTGGTATGATTAACACTAACGCTATAATGATTCAAACACACATCTCTGCACATGCATATCACTCATAAAACATTTATAAAACATTCTAAATTCTGATTGCATTGAGGTTCATTCGGATTTTAATACTAATAAATGTTACTATTTTATTGAACAATAGTGTATTTTATAATACTGCTGTTACTGTCATTTTATAAAAAGCAAGAAGCATGCATTGCAATGATTGCATCACAGTAAGTTTTTATTATTTATTATATATAATAACATAATATATAATCTGATTTTATTTGGATTGATAATTAATTCGACTCACTGATGACAGCTGTGCCACTCCCACTGATGTCTGGGTTTGACGGGCAGAAAGTCAGTCGTTCCCATGTTTCTGACCTTCTGTGGGAAGCGCAGCAGAACCCTGTAGTCGATGTCTCTGACTGAGGGTCTGTATGCAGATCTGAAAGATGAAAGACGGTGGAGGATGAGTTCATGGACCTCTGGGTGACGAGAGGTCATGATACTGATGACTGCACCACAAAAACAAGTCAAACCGACCATCTAAAAGCTTGTAGCATTATTCAAAGCATGCAACATTTCATTTTTTGGGTACAGTACACTTGCTTCAATATGGTAAGACATTGCAAACTCAAGAACAAGCCCTCAGACACGTTCAAATCTTTGAATATGATTGCATTATATAAAGAAATCCCAATGCTATATTTTTTGAAGGTGTTTGAAGTCAGCTGGTGTTTTGGTGGTTTTTACTGGATGTATGAAGTCAAGCTCACACAAGGGTCGTAGTAATATCACATTGCATTTAAAGGTGCACAATTAATGCTTTAAAATAGCTTTTCAGTGCATTATATGTTAGATTTTTAGTATCAAATGTTTTGCTTATAAAGTGTTAGTACATCATTCTTGTACAATTAATGACACTTTCTTTAATAATTTGTTTAATGCAATGCCATTCAGACATTTTTAACCCTCACTATGTGTGGCTTGATGCAGAGAGGATTTTCTTTTTCCTGAAATGCTGTTGAATGCTTTTGCATTGGATTGAAACTTATTGGCTTTGCTCACAACTTTCCTTCCAAAATTTTTATTTTTTGTACTTTTTGGGGATTTTATTTCCAATGTTTTACACTTGTGGTGTTCCTTATAAAAAATGATTGACCTGTGAAAAAAGGATTACAGTTATGTCTCATTATATGATGTATTATTACTTTTTTATTTTTTGCAACTGATTGGTTATATGCACCTTAGTTTTTTAATGCATTGCCAAAAGGATCCACAAATAATGATATATTCAACCCAAAAACTCAAATAAAATGCTTGTAACTCTTTTCATTACTGAACAAAGTGATGTCACATTAGTTTTGTTAAAGCAATACAGGAAAAAAATCCATGTTCTTCGGGGTCTGCTTCATAAACAGAAATTTTGAGATTTTTTGAAAGAAAGAAAGAAAGAAAGAAAGAAAGAAAGAAAGAAAGAAAGAAAGAAAGAAAATAAATAAAGAACGAAATAATTTTTTATTTTTTTTTAAATAAAGGTTGAACAAATAAAGGTTTTGAAAAAAATGGTATTAGTGCAAAAGACAGACACAAAAGAAATACTGCTAAATATTTATGGAATATTGTCTCAAGTTTGCAGGATTCTGAAAAAAATTAAAAAATAAACAACATAGATTTGGGGGAAAAACAGTAGTTTATGCGATTTATGACCGTGAAAACCAAATGAAGCAAAGTATTTTCAGCACAGCACGAGGGCTAATATGACCTAAGAGTCTTAATATTTGTTATAGTCGCTGACTGTAAATGCACACACATATATGGATCATAATTCCTAACGCACCGCGCAAGACAGTTCTCCTCCGCCGCGCACCGGAGCGCGTACATCTGGACGCGCTGGATGTAGGAGCCCGCCTGGATTGAATACGGATCTGGCACAAGATCCGGCAGACCTGCAGACGAGCACAACATATACATACACTAAAACACGTCTGTTTGAAACCAATCCCACACTTTCCACCATATGTTGGGACTAAACTCGACTTGGCGCGCAGCTCACCGTTCTGGAAGTATCTCGTGCCGTGACCGTTGCCAGGCGGCGCGCGACGCGGGATTACCGCTCTACCCCCGGGCGGATAGATGTTATAGAAAACCGTGTTCCTGTTTCGCGGATCATCTCCTGCCATGCTTTCAGACGTGGTTCCCTGCTCTGCATTTGGAGTTTGTGCTCTGGAGAGCACCGCTTCATTATAGTTTCCATTAGTTAAAGTGTTTGAGGTCTCAGTTGGCGCTTCCAGGTGTTGGAGATTGGCAACCGCTGGCGCCCTCCGTGCGGTATTTTCCCCTTGAGTCGGGGCTCTTCCGCCGCTGGAGTATTCAGACGGAGTGGTGGAGTTGGATCTGGTTCCTGGAGCTGCTCTGAGCCGTTGAAGCACCTGCATTTGTCTGGCTCCAGGTGCGCGGCTGCTGGCCGCGATGTACTGCACGTGATCAGGACCCAAAAGCGCGGTGTTGCCGCTACTTGTAGCCGCAGAATCGGAGGCTTCTAGTCGAATTTGCATGGTCCTGTCTCGGACTGCATCTCTACTGCTGCTCAGAAACACTCTGGAGTGTCTTCTGGACGCCACCGGTGCGTGATACTCCGAGCCGGTGCTCATTAAACTGAACACCTGGCCGTTATTGACCCACTGGATCCGGTTCCTCCAGGGCGCGGAGTTTTGCGCGCTGATAAAGTTATTCAGTCCTTGAAGTAAATAGAAAACCAAAATCAAGTTTGGCATCTTGAGATGCATTTTAGAGCTGGACGGTCACTGGTGTGTGCTCCCAGCACAGATATTCCTCTGACAGTGGATGTGGGAGTCTGAGGTGCGTAAAAGGCATAGCGTCCTCTAGAGACTGGAAACAGTCCAAAGTGCCGCAGAGGGACTTTTATCAAACTGTGGGAGTTCATGCGCGCGTGCACAGTCAGAGAGACTCGCGCTTAACTCTTTCCTCGCCGGACAAACTGCTGTCTCGTTAGTTTTGTTAAAGCAATGCAAATAGACCTCTATGATCATTGGAGAAAGCTTGACTGTGTTTAATAAATTATCAACGTTTAGCTTCTTGAACATTATAAAACGATTGCAGGAAATGATACTTATATAATAAGTTACATATTAAATTTCAGAATTCTTAAATAATAATAAAAATAAATAAATAAAAGCCAAAGAGAGACACAAAACAAACACTATAAGACTCTGGATTTTGTGAAAATGAACATAATTTACAAAATTATAATCATAATATAAAGGATATAGGCTTATATGGCTTTCAGGAGTCTGAAAATAAAAATAGGTTTTAGGGGAAAACTTTTTTCTTAAAACAAAAGGGGAACAAATCAAATACTATTAAACATTCTGTAATTTATAGGAATTCAAGTTTATTAGAATTCATAAATAAAGCAAGTTAAAAAGCAAAAAATAAACAGTTAAAATGGTTAGCCACCACATAGGCTAAATTGGCTTCATTATTTAGCATTTTTATTTGTGGAAAGACTCTATTCGTCTTTAGTAAACGCTGGCATTCTGGTGAGATGTTTGTGAGCTTCTCTTCTGACGGCCCCTACACAACAAACAAAGCATGCTCCTGTTAAACACACTGAGACACTTCACTCTGCAGACCTGTTCTGTCACAACAATCCCCAATTACACAGTCAGTGCTTCTCTAGACTAAATATTAATCATTTGATGCAATTTAAATGGCAAGCAGTGTTTGGTTGATTCAAAATGAACTCACTCAGTTGAGTTCAGCATCTTTAGATAAAGACACATAATGGGAAATCAGCGAAATGAAGGAAATGTCTGTAAGACTGATAGAGACACTGAATAGAAATGTGGCGTGTTACACATGTAGCCATGGTTCCTAGAGAGGGAACGAGACGCTAGGGAGCACATTGGGGAATGCATTCTGCATGGCCGGTATCTGAAGCATGTGTGAAACAACAGCAATCTATTGGTCCTCCTGACCCATGACGTCATAGACGGGGTGCCCAGAAGTATAAAAGGGCACCTGCTGAATACGTCATCCACTTAGCTGTCTGAAGGAGATGTAAACAGGCAGGCTGGAGGTATAGCGAGGGGGCACTGCATCTCATTCCCTTTCTGGGACCGTAGTTACATGCGTAACCCAAGACATTCCCCTTCTAGGGAACTCCATGCAACGCCCCCTAGGGGACACGTTTGGGAACAATCCAACCATCCTGTGCCAAGGCAGATGCCTGTCCACCTATGTCTTATATAGCTATGTCTTAAAGGTCTTATTAAGGCTTGCAGACAAGAATAACCGTATACAGGTAAACTAGCCAGACAAATCCTTCATGCAAAGCTGCCCAGACACATGCTTCAGACACCAGTCATGCAGGCTGCATTCCCAAACATGCACCCTAGGGGGCGCAGCGTGGCGTTCCCTAGAAGGGTAACTGTGAAGCTCTGTATGTTGTGCTGAACTTTGATGTCCACTAGATGACAGTGCACTAACAGAAACACATACTGACTGATTTAAAGCCATTGTAATCAAAACACAGTTGCTTTCTCTAGCATTGCAATTAATCTGCAATAACAACACTAACAACACAACAATTATAAAAAACTGAAAGCTTGAAATGAAAGAGTATTTCTCGATGTCAAAACAATGGCTTGATATTTTGTAAGGATTTTCCATAATGTTCTTATTGTTTAAATTTAGCTGAAAAGTACATAATAAGGTTAAGATTAACTGCACATACCCAACTGAGTTATTATTGTGAACTAAAACTAAAATCATTAAAAAAAAAACATTATCATCACTTGAAATACAATAAACTAAAATGAAATATTATATTTTTATTTTTATTAAATTACTGAATTACTAACTATAAACGAAATCATTTCTTTAAAAAAAATTAAGATTAAATATAAGCATAAACAGTAATAAAAACTATTAAAAACTGGAAAATATAATGTACATAAATATTTTTTTCAAAATATTAACAAAAACTGTCTATATAAATTATAAAACAAAAAAAGTGCCAGCTTTCGACATGTAATGTGACAAATTGTAATGTAACAAACTACAGACACTCCATATTATTTTCACACATTTAATGCCATTTGTTAACTACACTTAATATATTATAATTTCAGTGAAGTATTTGCACTGG
>NW_020524630.1:15000-92604 GCF_003368295.1 Carassius auratus
ATCAAAAACAACGACTAAAAGCAAAAAAAAAAAAAAAAAAACTAAGATCGCTCTAAAACAATGTAAATATTTTTTCCCTTCTGGGTTGTTAAGGTAATATCCTTTGATACTTGTTTACTTATATCTTGTTTATATATATATATTATATATATGTTATGATATCATAAAAATGGTTGACATAAAAATGCCCTGTCTCAGTTTGTTGATATGGTGTTTTACGATTTCACGTTCACGTTCATGTAAACTCATGATCCACACACGTGTTCTCAAGTAAAAACTTGCATATGACCTTCATTCCTGCTGACACTTATCTCCAGAAGGCCAAGACCGTGATGCCCTTCAATTTCAACATCCAAATGTGTCAATGTCCATATTTCCTGATTTAAAGCGCGATGCGCGAGCGTTTAGTCACGCGGTCCAGAGATCCATATGTCTGCGGTCACGTGGTCTGTATTAACCTGAGCCGCGTGAGTAAAAATAACCTGCTGCACTGCTAGAAACGGAGGAAGATGTTCTGTGACTGTGCCTGGTGGAAAAAAGTAACCTCGGTTGAATTTCTTGCTCGTTCAGACTGGTTTGTGCTGACCATGTGCCTGTCTTGTTGGTTAACCAGCCATTCATTCTGACTGACCGAGCACCAGAGTCCAAACCTAGCATACACTGGCTACTAGCACCAGCACCACTGAAGAGTGCTCAGTTACTGTAACTGGATAACATTTAAAGTTATAAGGCAATTACAGTTATTAAAAACTTTTAATATGTGATTATATAAAATATTCAGCATTTGCCCATTTATAATTACAAATATATGTTTGTAAATATAAGCTTATGTAAGGTACACAGCCTCTAATAATTAGTTTTGATTAAGTATTTAATGTAATTGAAAATATTTTCAGACGTTTGAACAGAAATTAATATTTTAAGTCACTAAATCTGTAAATATATTGACTAACATTAATGGATTATATATATATATATATATATATATATATATATTTCCATAAAGTACTTAATTTTTACTAATTATGCATGTACTTACAGATATTTAAACAGAAATCAACATTTGAATTTCTATATTGTTTATATTCATAAAATAGAAACATGTAATGTTATATTATGTTATGTAATGTAAATGTAATATTAGGCTATATATCATAAACAATATAAAAATGTTACCATATTCACTAATAAATGTACACACACACACACACACACACACACACTATATATATATATATATATATATATATATATATATATATATATATATATATATATATATATATATATATATATATATATATACCATAAACTATTGCATTTTTGTGAACATTTATAAATAGTTTTTTACTTATTAGTTAATATTAAGATTAATATTTTAATGTGTATGTTGTTTATAAAACACACACACACACAGCACAGCACAAACACACATTGCATAACACCAGTAATGTTACATTAGTTACATATAGAGATTAATGCAGATAATTACAAATATCTCAGTGTATCTTTTTGCCACTATAGTATATCTACAAAAATGTATAATAATATATCAAATTTCCATTAATTCTTTATTTAAACTCTTAACACGAATGCTAGTTTTTACTAATAATCCAGGAAAAACAAAAATAAAAATAATATTAATAATAGAATATGCTTGAAATGTCATTGTTCGAAAGTGTCAGGTTCTATTAATAATTCTCAAAAATGCCTCTGTCATCTGGGATACGAGTGAAATGTTCCTCACACATTTACAGCTGCTGAAGGGACGCCAGCTGCCGCTCTTTAGCGCTATCTCAGATATGAGGGTGTGTGACAACAAATTGAGCCGCAAAAAGCCCCTCACACACACACACACCACTTTCATGATTCAGCGACACTCGAGTCACGCTTAAAATGTCTAAAACTGCGAGTGAACAGCATATGAATGTCACCTCGCATTTCAACTAGAATAGACAACACCCTGAGCTGCATCTTTTGAGGCCTTCGTGACAAACCGTGACGTTGGAGCCGTTCTCACCTTTCCCCCAGCCAGACCTCGTGGTCCAGGCACTGATGGTGTGACAGTGTGACACGGGGGCGAACCGGTTAGAGATCAGAGCATGCACATCTATTTACATCTCTCCTGACACTGAAGGCATGTCTCCTAAATATAGCAGCTCGCACACATAACCGCGCTCCAGAACTCTTGACAATGCATCATCAGATACCCTCCAATCCAACCCAGTCATAGACATGCTTTACAATCTGTATGACAACCTGCAGGACTGCAATGGGATCAAACGCAGAGCAAACAGAGACTCTTGGGACAGAAAAGATCTAAAAAATGTGCTCAGATTCACATTTGCATTTTTAAAGAGATCTCCATTAATATTCTGTTTGCATGACATTTCTCATTTCTGTTCATTTCTACAAATGAATTTTTGAATCGCGACAATTATTTTGTAACAGTATTTTTGTCTTGTATTTTTGTAAACTGACATTTATTTGAGAAGCAGAATGATGTAAGATAAGTATTGTTTTTTGAAAAATATATCAAAATTTAAATGGTTTTTTGTTTACAACAAGAAAAAATATTTGCCTAGAGGGTAAGAAAAATATTCTTGTTTAATCCCATACAGCATAAGGATATATTTCTAAAAATATTTCATATTGGGTTTCATAGTGTTTTGTTTTTGTTAAGTCATTATAATCAGTAATTATGATGCAACAAAGGCCTTGTTTGTAATGGGTTAATGTTATTGTCTTGTCATGCCAGACATCACATATGTTAAGGGGCGTAACATTTCCGTCACATGCTTGAGAAATTCGGCCAATCACAACACACTGGATAGCTGGCCAATCAGAGCACACCTCGCTTTTCAAAATGATGAGCTTTGTAAAAATCGATGTGTTTCAGAACAGTGTATATTATATTAATATATTATATTAATGTACAGTATGTGTAAAACAATGATTATTTGAACCTTAAACTGCATAAATACATTGCATAACACCAAACACATGAAATATTGTTCTTTTTAGCAACATCATATGACCCCTTTAATAAATGTTATGTAAGCTGTAGCCTACTGTTTTCTTGTTGTTGTGCTTTTTAATTAAGAATAACAAAGAATTAATCTTTTGTTTTAGTCTTTATAAGTCAAAGGTGTATGGATAAGAGAAAAACAGACCATCAAAAGATCAAATCAGAATTTAGTTAGTATTGTATTATTATTTTGTGTTGTATTGAAACATTATATAGTTAGGGTTAGAAAAGCATTAACTTACAGATACAACATTTATATAACATTAATATATTTATAGATATATTATATAAGTCATCCATTTTAGTAGGCTATACATAAGATTGCCTGGTTTTCAAAGGAGTCAAGAATCAAAAGTAAAAATAAAAACTGCACATGATATTGTCTTACAATGAAAAACACAGAGCATCTTATAACGGATATCAGCTACAGTCTGAATATGAACATTGTCCAGAGCTAGTTGCAACTGAAGGTCACAACTAGTACAAAAAATAATAATAATTTTATCGAAATGAAGGAAAATAAAACTACGATCAACTAAATCTTACATATTTGATAAACCACTATATAATTTAAATCCATATCATTGGTAAAACCAGCTGAAACTTTAAGCAGCTTACTATACCACATTGCTATTTAAAGAGTAAAAGGTGAAATAAAAACAGTTATTTAAAAGGATGATGACAAGAAAATTTATCTAATCTTTTAAAATTATTTTAAAAAATATTTGAAAAATATTTTGACATATAATAGGTCTTTGTATCATTAAAAAATATTGAAAAGTTTCATAGATACAAATATTTGCATATTAGAAATCATGTTTATTTCCCCTATAATATATATGAAGTGTAGCCAAGTATGGTGTCCCATAATCTGAATTTGTGCTTTAAAATGCCAGAGATTAAGTTATGCACACTCACGAATCTTCTCAATAGGACAAACAAAGCATAGCCGGCCGCAACATAAATGAAAGATTCATTGTACAGTGTAAAGCTTCAGTGATTATAAAGGAAAAGCTATTTGCACGCATTCCTAAGTGTTTAAGTGAAATGTAAGTGATTTAACATTCAGCACAAGCATGATATGTGAAAATATAAGCCTACTCTCTTAGATGACACAGTTTAACTGTTGATTTATAAAGCCAAAACCCCGGACAGAGCGGCTGAGTGAATGTGGTCTGGACTCTGTGGATCAGGATCATTGTGTCAGAGACGCTGTAAAAGGACAGAATTCCTGCTCTGTGATCCACATACACTCCTATTCTAGAGGAGCTGGAGACTACAGGGAATTTAATCTCTTTGTTATTGTGCCAGAATGAGTAACTGGAGTCAGAGTAGAACAATCTCCACGACAGATCATTATATCCAAAGATGCAGTCTTTAGTCTTTCCCTTCCTTCGGATGCTCCTATATGACACTGAAACACCTCCACCATCACTCCTTTCCACCTCCCAGTAACAGCGTCCACACACACTCTCTCTACACATCACTTGAGGCCAAACATCATATCTGTCCGGATGTTCAGGATACGGCTGGGCTGTGTCAGTGAATGTAGCAACTGTGTTTTCCTCAGACAGACGAACACGTCTGTTCACTGTGTTTAGATCCAGAGAGAGCTGAAGAGAATCTGTTTGAGACAGAACCACCATCATTTAACTCATCATCAGCATCATTTAATGTATTGACATATATTTGAAAATCATGTAAGTGAGATTCAGCTATTATAAGTGTTGTGGACTTGACTTTTCATGCTACGTCATTTTTGCTAAAAACATTTATTAGAGCACTAGACATTGTTATCAGCTAATTTGCAATGGTTATTAATAAAATACTACAACAGTAATATGTATTGTTGCATGAATAATACACAGCTGTTATTATCCACCCCTAATTATAGTAAACAAATTTTGATGCAATAAATAGGTTGTGATTTAAAAATGATCCTCTCTCCAAAGCATCTACTGTAGACGTCTAAGTCTCTTTTAAAGTGTTTATTGTTGGGGTTATAATAGCAAATTTCTTAAACCCCCACCCAGTTCATCTGATAAAAACTACATGGTTTGTGGGTTGGAGGAGCGTTGGAGCTATGTTCTTGAAAACGTGGTTTATGAAGATGCAAATGACATTGGTATGTAATTTGTGTCCTTCCTGTGACACTTCCTGTGTCTTCATAAACCAAAAATGCTTAAAAACACACATTCTAAATAACGTTTAATGTCTAAATACAGTAAAAAAAAAAAAACTTTACACCTATGGAGAGTCTCCCAAGCTTAAATCATGTGTGTGTGTGTGTGCGCGTGTGTGTGTGTGTGTGTGTGTGTGTGTGTATTTTCAAAGTGACTTACACTGTAGGAACTCTTCCCTAGTCTTGGGTTCATTGGTGGAGACAACAGTAATGTATGTTACTAAGAAAATAAACACACATAATTAAAATAGTTCTAATTGTTTACTATAATAATTATTTGAGAAATGATCACTATTAAATAAACAATGCCTTGTTGTCTATTGATACATAATGTAACTAATTTCTGAAAAAGCTGTTATTTCCACTTTACCTTGACCGGATATTTTCTCCAGCTCTTCTTTCCAGAACTTCTCCAGTTTTTCCTTCAGTTCTGAGACGGATTTTTTCACATCATTATGAGAGAGAAGAGAACTGACGGTAACTCTGAATGTGTCTGTTGATTCCAGAGGTTCAGAGAAAGACTTGAAGCTCTAGAAATAATAAAAGTACAGAAATGTTAATAAGCAGTGTCCTTCTCCAGATATTTATTGCATGTGCTTTTTCTTCAAATTAGCTTGCATGCAACATTAAAAAGACAGGATCGAGTGAAGCACATTGATCCAACATATGGACACTTAACACTTAAATTAGAAGCGTTTTTGCTTATGACAGCAGTCTTCTCTTTAACCTGTAAGAAGTGGATGTGATCATCCGTGTGTGGAAGCTGTTCCAGCTCAGCTTCTCTCTTCTGTAGATCATCAATCTTCTGCTCCAGCTGCTCCTTCAGCTCGACTCACTTCAGCCTTTTCCTGATCTCTGATCATATTTGTCACCTTAGATCGGCTTCTCTTAAAGGAGTGGATCAGTTCATTGAAGATCTTCTCATTGTCCTTCACTGTCGCTTGTGAGGCGCTCTGATAGGACACAGAAAATCAGACTGTTTACTCGGATCAATCTGTTAAACGCCAGGCTTCAGTGGGATGGGAAGGTTGCTCAACACTGAGCTTGTCAATGAAGAATTAAGAGACAGACCTTGTGAATCTTAATAGCCTCTTTGAGCTCCTGAAGCTCCTTCTGTCTCTCTAGGATTTTCTGATGAAATTGTCCTTGTATCTTTCCAACCTGTTTCTAAAAGATGGAAAAAACTGTTCGCTTTCTGTTGGCCACGTTCAATGTCAAAATGACATAAGGGGTCTCATTAGGGAGCCTCAATACCTGACTAATACAAAAATATCCAACTAGCGCTTTCTCACGTTTAGTACCTGAGTAGAACCATTTTTGGATTGGGGCTCCCAAGTGAAACCCCAATGTAATTTGACAAAACATCATATTTCTGGATATTGAAGCTACTGTAGTAATAATAATTGTAATTTCATAATGAATATTATTGTGTGATAATGTCATCATTAACTGGAATAATAACTGCAAGAATCAGCATAGTTTATTTTGCGTGTTTTCAGTTCATACCTGTTTCTCTGTTCTCTCTGCTTCAGCTGAAACGGTATCATGATTTTTGTGTTCATCCATTGTACACATCAAACAAATACAGTTCTGGTCAGAACGGCAAAAAACCTCCAGCAATCGGTCATGTTGAGAGCAGATCATCTCCTGTAGTCGTCTGGTAGCATTAGTCACTTTGTGTCGTTTCCTTAAAGGAGATTCTTCATGACATTCGAAGTGAGATTGACAGTAAGATTCCATGCACATCAGACAGGACTTTACAGCTTTGCGTTTCCTTCCAGAACAAAAGTCACACTGCACATCTCCAGGTCCAGCGTAACTTGGAGCATGATGAGCTGTTTGGACTTTTGTCTTCTTTAGTTTTTCTACCACTTCAGCCAGCATGGTGTTTTTACCTAAAGCAGGTCTTGGAGTGAAAGTCTGTCTGCACTGAGGACAGCTGTAAACTTCCTCCTGATCTTCTTTGTTCCAGCAGTCTGTAATGCAGTTCTTGCAGTAACTGTGTCCACAGGGGATGGTCCACACTTTTTCCTTCCTGTCAACTTTCTGTTAACATGCTCGGATACAGCACTCTGTGAACAGCCAGCTTCTTTGTCAATGAATGTTTGCAGCTTACTCTCCTTGTGAAGGGTGTCAATGATTGTCTTCTGGACAACAGTCAGATCCGTCTTCCTCATGATTGTGTAGCCTAGTGAACCAAACTGAGAGACAATTTTGAAGGCTCAAGAAACCTTTGCAGGTGTTTTGAGTTGATTATCTTATTGGCGTGTCACCATATTCTAATTTGTTGAGATTGGTGGGCTTTTGTTAAATGTGAGCCAAAATCATCACAATTAAAAGAACCAAAGACTTACACTATTAATTTAATTAATAAACTAATAATTTAATTAATACACAAGTTTCACAATTTGAGTTGAAATGCTGAAAAAATTGAACTTTTCCTCCACATTCTAATTCATTGAGATACACCTGTATTACTTCACTTTATCATTTGTCATAATTCTGATTCCACTTGACGCCTGCATGTGTTGATACTATAATGAGACAAAACTGAGATTACCTTATAAATATACTTCACTATACCATAGACACAAATGCATCCACATATGTCATGATCCAGTGTGATGATGTTCAGAAGAGAAAACAAGGAAGGGAATATTCTGATTGTTTGTGTGCACCGAATGTACTTCTATAAAATTTACAATCCTATTGACATTTCACACAAGCAATAAACTCCAACACACTGACCTTGTGTCTAAGTGCCTGATGTGTTTGTTTTCCTGTTATGTGGCAATAACTGTTAATAAATGTTTAAATCAATGTAAAACCAGATCCTGAGGTGTTTATGATATTGTTAATGGAGCTAAATATACTGTAAAAATATATAATGATGCAATTAAATAATTAAATGGTGCAATCAATAAATATTTAGTGACATGATCATGAATAAACACACTGAAATTATAAATTATTCAAAATAGCACATATGCTCTGGAATGGAATGATATGTGATGATATACTTTATATTATATTAATTAATTATTTATATTGTATTTATGAATGATATGTCAATAACATATTGCAATAAATACATAAAAATACTAGGGTGTAATGATAATTTTATGTAAAAAAAGAAATACACAGCATGAGATGTATATATACTGTATTTTATTTTCAAAAATTTTTAATAAATAATTTAATGTGTTTTATTCTTGCCTATGACATTCCTTCCTCACAGCCCAGAAATTGTAATAACGTGGATGTTTCCATGCATGTTGAAAATGAAAACACAACACAGAAAGGGTTCAAATGTCGGTTTTGATTGAAGAGGATACATCTTCAGTACAGTAAAATGAAAACAAATTCAGTCCAA
This sequence comes from Carassius auratus, assembly GCF_003368295.1. Lineage (NCBI taxonomy): Eukaryota > Metazoa > Chordata > Actinopteri > Cypriniformes > Cyprinidae > Carassius > Carassius auratus. Next base: position 23,584 of record NW_020524630.1, read on the forward strand.
CATACACTTTTCAACTCTGTGCATCCCAGAGACCAATAAAACAAAGTTACATAGAGCAATATAAAATTACAGGCCTTTGCCGTCAGTTTAAAATAAGTTAGTATTTATTTACAAAATTTGTCTAGTGGCGAAAGCCATATCTACTTATGATGCTATTTACAGTTCTATACACACATCCTCATTCCAACTGGAGATGCTGCAAAGACAATAAGGAAAATAGATTAGAAAAACATCTTTACAATGATGCAGACCATATTTATTAAAGGATGGAAGGTCTTACCTATAAGACGTTCAGCAGTGAGTTCTGAATGTCTTCATAAACTTGGTTATAGAGCTCATCTTTTGTTCTCATTCCATCCAGATATTCTGCAGATACGAGTCGTGCACGTGAGTTACAGATCACAGAAGTCAAATAGGTGGCAAATGCCATTTTTTCGCAAGTTTGGTTGACTTACGGATATCTAGGCCACAGTTTTCCATCTCGAGCCTGTGTTTCAAGTACATGGGCCAGACGTGGCCATCGAACAGACCAGGAGGGTCAGGAACGGTGTAAGTTCTCATACTGAAATAAAGGAGACAGGTTTTTATTAGAAGACAGAATCTTTAAAAAATCTGCTCTTTAAAAACAGTTCTCACCTTCTTCTCCGTTTGCACTCTTCATATGGAATGGTGACGTAATAGCACTTGCTGTAGACGTCAAGCAAAGGCCTGGAGGCGGAAACAAGAAGAAACAGTCAACCACTCAAATCTATAAGCTGAATAAAACTAGCACAGCTTAAAAAGATGCCTACTTGTAGTTATAAAGAAGAAATCCCTCTATAATGAGTATGTGGATCTCGCGCTCAGGGTCCGAGCCGTCAGATACGGGTGAAACGGTCACGCCGTGGGAGCGTGCAAACTTCACCGGGTTCTCCATCCATCCCTTAACCGTGTTCACCATGGCATCCATGTCCAAGGCGTTAATCACTACACAAGGAGACAAAAAAAACAAAGCGTGTCTCATGCTTGGATAATGACAAATTGAATAATGCATTAAAGACTTTATCTCTTCTAATTGTATTTTTTCTTCTTTTTAGGGATGTTAATTATTAATATAATAGGACTGTAGAGTCAAATTTACACTACCAGTCTAAAGTTTGGACACACTTATTCTTTATTACAGCTATTATAGAACATGAATGGAAATATGAGAATGATGTTCATTAGTTCGGATGCTTTTAAACACTAATGATGTAAAATAATGATCTTTCTTCACTATCTGCTCCAAATTCATATATGCATTTCAATCCTTAAGTGTGTCCAGACTTTTGACGTGCAAGAAAAATAGTTTTGCTGGGTTTTAGGTTTATGTTACAGTAAAGCAAACATCAGAATGGTTATGGAAAGGTGGGAATACGTTACTGTTTCTCTTCCCACAGCGAAATCCATTCTTACCATCCCATTGTTTAAAGCCGTCCTCCCCGAGCTCTATTTGATCCTGGGGCTGCAATAACAGTGACCAATAAAACAAAAAGGTGTAGATCGCTCAGGCAGTGCTGGTCCCACCTGGACATGTGACGCCAAGCCCTCAGGCTATAATCATCTTCAATTTTAATTGTGTGCATGAGATTAATTTGATTGCAATGCACCAAATGCACAGTTATGCATTCTCTTTTACCAGCATGTCGCCAATGGGAGTCTTGAGAGAAGAGCCTCCAATGACAGTTAGGAATGTGTGTGTGATGCACTTAAGAGGTGTTATTAAATATATCGATATGAGCTCTTGGAGAGCGACTGGTGCTGTGAAGGTTGCCAGATCCTCTTAAATGCCAAAGAATGATAAATGCATGATCAAGAGAATCATATAAGTGGAAATAGGAGTGCAAATGAATGCCTGCTAGACTGTACTGTATTTAAAGCACCTCGAAAGGCATTCATTTGTTGGGTGTGAGGTTGGCTGTCCAGGAGAACACCAGCATAGGGTTCAAGAACCAAAATATGGACAATGGATCCATAAATACAACACATCACTAAGTCCTAAACATCTTTACCTTTGTTGTCCCTTGGAAATACTGTGGCATTTATTCTATTTAAAGTATTCGGACACTTACATCAAACTTAAAATGCATTAAATTAATTGCACTTGTTATCTACAATGCAATACATTCTTAAGTTTGGTCTAAATGTCCAAATCTTATGAGCCACAGTATATCATTACATAAATAGTAAAATAAGCTGACAAGTTTAAATAAATAAAAAAATGTGGATTCTCTCCATACCTTGAAAAAATCATCTTGATGCACAACACAACAGTTTGGTAAGTTCTTTATGAGTCTTCCCGTCAAAGTTGTCTTGCCTCCATTGGTCACACTGTAAAGTACACATCACATTTATTAAACAATGATATCATACAATAGAAGTTCAATATGGCGATCTCAAAGATTACTCACCCTCCTATTCCAATAATAAGCTTCATTCTGATCCTTTGTAATATTGGTCTTCCTAGCAAAGGAATCTATTCCTTGGGTTGCCGATACAGTCGGGAATGCTTTTAGTCTCTCTCTCTGTCCTCTCTCTCCTCTCTCTCTCTTCCAGAATCTCCCTGTCTTTACTATTTCATTGATGGACTAGGTTTTCGCCTTGTTTATATAGGCGGCTCGGCTTTGCGTCACGTAGATGTGGCTCGCTGACCAATAAGGTCTCTCTCAGGGAACCAATCAGCTTTTGAGGCGTCTTGCTAATTTGCATACTGGCCCCGTTCCACCTCCGCAGCTGTCGCGCTGCGTCTGTCAGCGGCTCGAGGCTACTGCTGCCCCGAGGGCGTTTAAAGAGTGGAAATATACCACCAAATCAAGCCAGCTCGCACATAGTTTGTGTTTAACACACATTACCAACACTACCGAGACAAAGGACGTGATTAAATGAAGGTCTAGGAATAAACACTTAATTTACACGACGATCCAGGTTACAGACAGCTCACAATGTAATTGTAAAGACAAATCAAAATTAATGCATAAAATGTATATCATAGGCAATATATATATGTGTATTTCTACTGGTTATACATTTAATCACACACATACACACACACTAGACATGCTAGGCTATATATATATATATATATATATCTGATAACGAATATAAATATAATCGCCACTGTATTACTGTGCCAATTTACAGTAGAGGAATTACAAAATATTTAATGTATTTTATTAAAAAAATGTGTGGTCTGAAATCAATGCAAACTTAATCATATATATTGAATACTGAGTAAATATTTTGGTCAGAAAATAAATGCATACTATAAATTGGTTGCAATTGATGCAACTGATCAATAACCAATGCTATGAATAACAGACTACAACTGCAATAAATTAGCCTCAATACTGAATAATACTGATTTAACCGGCTATAGCAATTCATCTAAGATGAATCTTAAAACTGAAGATTGATCATTTTATTATTAATACATCTGTGTATGTTAATAAATCATTTTATTAAAAATAATCATTATTATTATATATGTAACCTGTGCTCCCAACACCATTATTATTATTTTAAATACTAATTTACATTTAATCGATGACACTTTTATCCAAAGTGTAACATTAATAAAGTAGTAAAATAATAAATAAAGAAATAAAGGAATTTCTTTTCAAATAATAATAATGATATCATTACTATTATTACTATTATTATTATTCATTACTAAAAAAATAAGGCAGTGATTTATTATACAGTATAATATGTGTTCCTGAATGCACAGGTCTATATCTTCAGTAGCTTTGTCTCTACGCTCATCCTACCACATCATTTCTGCCCCACATTTCAGCTCGGGATCGTTTTACTCCGTGAACTTCAGTCTGGCCAGAATCCCACATGTGTTTATTCATTTTCAACATCATCAAGTACAAACACAAAATGTTTCAGACAGCAGAGAGAGTGCTGACTGCAAGAACAGAGCTATTTATGACTGATTTATGTTTGTTAGTACATGCATTCAGTTTGGATGGTTGTTAATCATTATATTATACTAACTGGAAGTGCAGATTTCAGAGCCAGATGTTAAATAAAGACAAGACAGGTACGTGGTATTTCAGTATGTTTCCTCTCATGACACCTGACCATCCTGTTCAAATTGTTTCCAATTACTTGACTCGTCTTGTTGGCTCACGTACTTTTCTCCCGTACTTAACCAGCTCTCATTGGATGCAGCCATAGAGCTATATTTGGCATGATGTCTATGTGTGACACGGTACAAATGCTTCTGACGCAACTCACATAAATACCAGACTATCAGTTTAATAGCAAACGACCCATTGACAATAGCTCTGCTGCCTATATATATATGTATATATATATAATGCATCTTACTCCATTTGAGTCCAAGTGTAAATTATATTACTAACCTTTCACTTCCTTGAATGACTACAAAAAGGTTTATTGCCACAGTGTTAATATTCTAACGTACTGCATTCAAGTTATGATCCTTTATCTTTCAGTCATTCATAATTATCAGTCGTCTGACATTGAGGAGATGAACTTCAAAGTTTTTATCACTCCCATGTCATTGCTTTAAAGTAATATATAAAAATATAAAAAAAAAATTGAAACTTTGCACTTCGATTTTATGATAAAATAGATTACATGAGTCACACAAGTTTCCTTTTATGACAGTAAACATAAAAAACTATACCGTGTGTACCTATAATAATAACACTTATGGTATATTTTAATAATTTGTAAAATTTGTACTTTATTAGTGAAAGCGAATCGTTTTCCAAGTCAAAATTCATACTTATTTAATTAGACATTCAAAGAACAAAATACATATTTAACAGGTTACTATGACTTAAATATTTCTTCTTAAATACATATATTATTCATATATAATTCCTAATATAATCACCTAATTAAAACCTAATAAATAAATTTTTATTGTTGTTTAATTGCTTTTAAATTTGGAAGCTGGGTAACATTTTACAATAAGGTTCCATTTGTAAAAAATTGTTTATGAAAAATACTTCTAATTTACTTATTCGTTTGAATTTCAACATTTAATAATACCTTATTACAAGTAAAAGTTGTAGGCTTATCTGTTAATAATATTTAATGAAGTAACTAATGAGAATTTATTGTGTTATGGAATCTTTTTGAATCTAATATTTTGAGGCACCACTGTGATAGATGATCGCTTTATCAGTGCAAATTACATCAAAACTAATAACTAATAATGAAGGCTGATATCCAGGAATATATGTCTTATGAGCAAGTAAGCATCCTATATTCCGCTGTTGTTATGACTTGTTAAAATAATGTTACAAAAGTCTGACAGTGCTGAATCAATATCAGATAACTGATATACTGTAGGTCAATGTAAAAATAGCATTAACTGGATTGGTACAATGTTTAGTCATCTATTTAATGCACAGCAGTGTTGATTCATGTTTTATTACGGGTTCTGCTTGTGAACTCTTTTGGTTTTGAGGCTCGGTTGTTGTGGCTTCAAGCTAACTGTATACAATAGTAACCTGACCTCATTACATTTATTCACAGATATGACATGTACATGCGTAGATGAATAATGAAAGTATGCAGTTTCCCGGGAAATCCGTCCTGTCAACTGGGAGTCATGCAACTAAAAAAAAAAAAATTAAAATACAAAGCTTGACAGTTAAACTTTTATTAATTGTCACATCATCAATGTTAGCAACTCATTCACTTATTGCACATTCTATGATACAAATGATTTACACACAGTACACTGTTAAACAGTCTGATAATGTACATTATACAATAATGTGGCTCTATTATCCCTTCAAAATGCATTATGAGCACTTGTGCTGCTGCATGCTGAGAGGTCAATCCAGTGTATTGTTGCAAAATCAGAAGACCAACTATTAACATGGAACAATGACACTAAATTAATTTGCTTGATAGAATGGCATGTTTATTGCTGTTATTGTGAAATTAGTCACTCTGCTGTGTGTCAAGCTGAAAAAAACATATTTGAGACCTAACACTTTACAGTAAAGTCTAATTTGTTAAAGATGCACTTACTTACTAACAAAGAGCAATTCATTTGTTAGAGTATTAATATTTGTTAAACACCACTGTTTGTTGTTAGTTAATGAATTCTGTTTTAATAATGTATTAGTAAATGCAAAAATCTATGGAGGAACTTACTCATGGGAATTAAAAAAAAAAAAAAAAAAGAATTGATTTATATATATAAATATATATATATATATATATATATATATATATATATATATATATATATATATTAAAAAAATACAGTTACAAATAAATTAAGAAAATACTAAATAAAGGGGGAAAATACAAAAGATAAATAAAGGACAAATTTTATTAAATGTATATATATATATATATATATATATATATATATATATATATATATATATATATATATATATATATATTTTTTTTTTTTTTTTTTTTTTTTTTTTTAATAAAAACTATTGTATTTATATTAGCAAGTCAATTATTCCTTCAGTGATTTTCCTGTTATTACATTTATTCATTTTATTTGTTGTTGTTGTTTTTGCAAGTTTGGTTCTCCATAGAAGTTAACATTCAAATTAATAAATGCGTTAGTAAATTTTATTATTAGCTCATGTTAACTGATGTAGTTAACAAATAGTTCCTATACTGTAAAGTGTTACTGAGACGTTTGTTATAAGAACTCACTGTATTTGATTATAGATATATCAGAGTACCCATAAGGCATTATGAAGCGAGGGAAAACAAGCTCCGCCTCCTGTGATGTCATAATGGGAAGTTTGAGCGGGAAGCAGACGAGTTTGTAGGAGCTGCGTGACAGAATCTATGGATTACTTACAGTGAATTCAGACGACTCGCTGTGCCAGACACTACAGCTGTGTTAAGAATATTACACTACCGTACTATTTCTACAGTATGCATGGAATCTGTATTCCACCATGCAACACACTCAACTTGACCTTCAGTTTCTACTGTGATGAAATAAAAAGTAAATCATATGATTTAATTGAACTGCCAAAGGTTAAGACATTTTAAGATAAAACTGCATTAAAAAGAGATAAGTTGATTAGCACATGCAATGCCATTAGGTCATTTGACAGCAGTAAGAAGCGTTTATGATTGCATACTGTTTCAATTTAGGATTTAAAGTAAAAAATAAGTACGCAGTGCATACTATGCAGTACGCTGGTACTCAGGAACACAGCCCCTGATACTCATTAATAAAGACATATATTAGAGTTGTAAAGTTCTACACAGTATGCACAGCTCACTTTATGAGAACACAGCTTTCACATTCTCTGTTCATGTGGCATACTGTACATTTAATCAGATAAGTTTAAATCAACATGAAGGTCGGGCTTCTTTTTAAAAGTAATTCCTGATTTGCTATTATTGCTGTAAACTTCCATTAATGTTAACAACCATCAAGAAGTATTTGATCTGAAATGAGCTGAAAATGTCCTCACACTCATGCCATACAAGATGAGTTTGTGTCTTCGTGGGAACAGATTTGGAGAAATGTAGCATTGCATCAGTGTCTCATCAATGGATGCTCTGCAGTGAATGGGTGCCGTCAGAATGAGAGTCCAAACAGCTGATAATTTTTTTTTTTATTTACTTTCGTCTAAAATCCATTATAACGCTTCCTTCAGTGTAAAAGTGCAGCTCCTGTTGTCTCTCACATCAAAAATCCAGCCACATATTTGCTGAAAGCTGTTTAGGTCTTGCTTGATCTGTGCAGATTTCTCTCCTGATTCAGACCAAACTACTTTTTTCCACTGGAAAAGGCATTAATATGGATTATGTACTCGTATTCTAGTTAAAAATGCCTTATTGATGGATTTGCTTCTTGTAAACAGGATGTTAACTGATGTACTGGAGTGCTGTGGATTATTGTGATGTTTTTATCAGCTCTCATTCTGACGGCACCCATTCACTGCAGAGCATCCATTGATGAGACACTGATGCAATGCTACATTTCTCCAAACCTGATGAAGAAACAAACTCATCCACATCTCAGATGACCTGAAGGTGAGTTTTCAAATGCATTTAACCACTTACAAGATTTTACAGCAACAGGCCAAAACTCTGACTAAATACTTATTTGGCGCTTGTTTGTTTTCATGGCCAATTTTCCAATCTAAGATTATGAATGCAAACTGCTGGGTTATGTAACAGACTGAGTCAAGTTAAAATCCCGCTGGTATTAAACATCCCTCGTTTTACATATGTACAACACAATGACAGATTGCACAGATGTTCCTCTTCTGTTAGAAAAGAGTGAGTCTGTGAGTGTTTTTTTTTTTTTTTATCTCAGTCCAGTTGTGACCCAGGTCAAAGGTCAGTGTTTCTGGAAGAACTGCACTGTAGAAAGAGCACCACAAACATCATTACTGTTGTGTTCTGAGATGATGATGATGATGATGATGATTGTGTTCATCCATATGATTGTTCTTCAAAGGAGCATCTTTGGAAAATGACATGCACAGATAAATTCCTGCCTGGGAGTGTATCTGTAAATGAGAAAAAGATCATTCATAGTCCTTTAGATTTTTAGGATCATTGTGTTTTGTAGGCATCAACAGTTTTGATTTCTATTCTATTCTTTCAGACACGGCCTGTGCATGCATTTTTTTTTTTAATTCTATATCGGTTTCATTTTTTTATTTAAGTTTCAGTTAAAAAAAAAGTTCCAAAAGAATAAAAAAATATATATATATTTTTTGGTTTTAGTTCGGTTAGTAACCCTTTCAGAGTTATTATATTATTTCATATATGTTCAGTATTTAATATATGAACATTTTATAGATTTAATATATTACATATAATCTTGCTGAGCAAATAACATGATCAAAATATTTGTAAAAAATCTGTACCTTTAAAAAACAGAATTGTGAAACGTAAACACAGAATTCTGAGAAAAAAAAAATCTTTTAATTTTTTTATTCCGTGACTTAAATTAGAGCAGAGCCCTTAAGAAGCTTCGTTTTCGCTGTAGCTCACATGTTCAGTGCATAATGCATGTCACGTCAAGGTGGACGTCATTGACACCTTCGTAGGTTTTCACATGTCTTATGACTTAAATTTCAGTCTGTTCCTCGCACAAAGCTATCATATGGCTTCAGATGACCTGGAATAAAGCCCATCAGTCATGTGGACTTCCTTTATGGGAGTTTTGTCCTTGACAGCCATTGAGAAGTAAACGGCTATGAGAAGGAGCTGTTAGAATGAAATACATTTTTTTGTGGGTGAACTATCCCTTTAAGCTGCTCTCCAAACCGAAGTAAGACAGACACTAGGACGATATGCTTCGGCTGGGATATGGTCCATGTGCCGGTCAGTAGTCTGGTCAAAAATAGCAGAGGTGGGCGGCAGGGTCGCTGCGGCTGCTGTTCTGATGAGAGCAGCAGATGAGCTTTATGTAACAGAGCAGACGAGATGCCGCTCCTCTCGCCATTCAGAGACCCCAAATATGGCGTAAGGTCCAGAGGTCATTAAACCCACCCTGCTCCTGAATCTACTGTTACAGTCAGACATTCACTGTCTTACCCAATGAGACGCGTCAGGGACAGGCCTCCGCTCCCACGGACGACGGCCTGCAAAATAATGCATTCAAGTGATGCACATTACACAATCACATCCCATTTCTCTGCATTTATGTCATGCATATTAAACAATTACATCAGATTTGAACATTTGCATTTAAAATCAACATGAAAAGTCAACACACCAACACATTTAACCTAACTCAGATTTGGTCAAAAAGTGTAAAAAAAATAATAATTAATTATTAAAATAAATTAATAAATAAATTAAACACAAGAATAAAGAAAAATAAAAATGATATGGGCTAAAAATAAATAAATAAAAATATGATTTAAATAAATAAATAATACAGTTAAACAAGCAAATAAATAAATACAGAATATTATTAAAGATAAGTAAAAATCTTTTATTAAAATATATAATTAAATTACCAGTAAATAAATAATACAAATAAGATTATATACAAATTGAATAAATAAGAAAATATATAGATAAATAAAACTTTATATAATATATATATCAATTTCTGCCATGAAAAAAAATATAGAGAGAATTGTGAGAAAAAAGGACAGAATTGTGAGGTAAAAATTCTATATTACCTTTAAAAAATTGTTTGATATAAACTCAAGTCTAAAAAAATAAATAAATAAAAGAGTCAAAATTGTACGGGAAAAAAGTTTAAATTAACTTTTTATTTGTTTATTTATTTATTTACGTATTTTTTATTTGTGATGAAAATTGCCTTCTATAAATAACAGTACAGTACTATAATAGTGATTAAAAAAGCTTAACAGAGGCTTAATATTATCTAAGTGTTGTTTATTTAAAAAATAAATTGAATATCCTTTCACTAGGATAATCATATTTGGGGACCGATGGCGAATAGAAAACTGAAAACAGTATGTACAGTATGTTTTCTAAAAAAAAAAGTAAATGCATGATGTTTTCTCATTAAGCTTTCACTGTCAGTGCAGTAGTCTTTGAAATATAAGTCTGTTTGATTCACACGGCCAGATTATTTGATGCATGCATCCAAGTCTGCACACTAACCCTCATAAATAGTATGCGAGATATGAATTAATCATGCTGAAAATGTCAAAGGTGCTCAGCTATTTCTAAGGGATTTTTTTGTGTGTGTCTGCATCCATCTTTGCTTTCTTAAATATATTACCCATAATTCCTTTGCACTGAAAATTAGGGTTTCTGATGGTTTTCTATTCCTATTTCTGTTTTTCAACTGCAATGAATGTAAAGCTGCTGCATCAATAATAGACAAGTCTTTAAATAATAATGCAGGATACGGTAATTCAATTAAATTCTAGCGAATGCCTGCATACGCATACAAGATTTGACAATGGTGGTCTGTACTACATCCAAAAGTCCTGTACACTACCATTTTTAATATTTTAAAGAAGTCTCTTCTGCTCATCAAGGCTGCATTTATTTTATAAAAAATACAGTAAAAACAGAAATATTGTCAAATATTATTACAATTTAAAATAACTGTTTTCCATGTGAATATATAATAAAATTAAATTTATTTCTGTGATGCACATCTGTATTTTCAGCATCATTACTCGAGTCTTCAGTGTCACATGATCTTCAGAAATCATTCTGATTTGCTGATTTTACCTTTCTCTCTGTGCTTTGATTCGCTCCTCGTCACACCTGCAGAAGAGAAGACAACGTTTTTTGTTCTGTCAAATCTACTGATTTTAAATCAAGTTAATGTAAGAATAACTATTCATATTTGAAGATGAACATTTTTCTTGATTGTTCATAAAATCGTGTTTAAATGTGAATCTCAAATATGATCAACACTGGGCTTTTGAGGAACGTTTGTTCATTGCATTGCATTGTATGTTTGGATCATGTTCATCTCATCTTACTAAGACACAGTCTTGATATATACTGATATCTGAAGTATTTTATGTCTGTATCTGCTATATCCATCTGTTATCTCACTGATTTACATTTACAATTAGCATTATAATTTCATCACTTCCGTATGAATATCAGTATCTGCACCAAACTCTCTGAATAAAAAAGAGCTTCATATTCTCACCTATCACAATATATGAGCCATAAAAGTATGATTTATCAAAAATTATAGTTAACTAACAGAATTTAGCTTCCGTCTAAAGGTTAAATAAACTTTTTTTTAGGCTATTACTTCATATGTCAGGCTTTACAGGGTTAAATATGCAACATAGTGATACCATGTTAATGTGAAATGTGACCCTGGAGCACAAACGCAGTCTGAAGTCTCTGGGTTATATTTATAGCAACAGCCAAAAATACATGGTATGGGTCAAAATTATAGATTTATCATTTATGTCAAAAATCATTAGGATATTAAATAAAGATCATGTTCCATGAAGATATTTAGTAAATTTCCTACTGTAAATATATCAAAACTTAATTTTTGATTAGTAATATGCATTGCTAAGAATTTCATTTGAACAACTCTAAAGGTGATTTTCTCTATATATATATTTTTTGCACGCTCAGATTTCAGATTTTGACTGGTTTAGTGGTCCAGGGTCACTAATGTCAATTACTCCATACAGCTTTAACCGAACTCAGTCCTGCTCTGAAGTGTTTTAGTCTGTATTCTCTCGTAGGACATCCGTGTGTCTCCCCCTGCTGGTGCAGGACACTTACAGCAGCACACACTCGGGGATCTGCACATGCTCCATGGGGACCATCTGAGCCAGTTCCTCCAGACTCTGGACGTATCGGATCTTTTCCATGAATTTCACACTGCAGAGGAGTTCGAGTGCATTAAAACACACTCTACAAACTGCTGCGGGTGTTTGTGATGTTCAGTGTTTCCTGACCTGATGAACGGCCGTGAGATGGCCAGAACGGTCCGGATGAACCAGGAGGGATGCGCGATGATCAGACATTTGAGATTCTTTCTTAACCTGGATGGTGATGGAATAGAATTCATGTGAAATCCTAATCCACACTAGCATCAGTGTCCCAAAAAAAAAAATAAAAAAAAATAAAGATTTTTTCTTCATATGTGACCGTGGACCACAAAACCAGTCATAAGAGTAATTTTTTTGAAATTTAGATTTATACATAAGCAAATAAGTTTAACATTCATGTATGGTATGTTAAAACGAAATTCTGCCGAAATGCAACTATTTTAAAACTGAATCTGAGGATGCAAAAAAAAATTAAATACTGAGACAACTGCCTTTAAAGTTGTTCTTAGCAATGCATATTACTAATCAAAAATTCAGTTTTTATATACTTACTCTAGGAAATTTACAAAATATCTTCATGGAACATGATCTTTATTTAATATCCTTTTTTTGATCTAAAAGAAAATTTAATAATTTTGACCCATGCAATGTATTTTTGGTTTTTGCTACAAATATACCCTGAGACTTAAGTCTGGTTTTGTGCTCCAGTTTTATCTGTGTTTGATTAAATGATCAGCAGAGCGATACCGTCTTTCGATCATCTGGTAGCATCTCTTGAGCCAGCTGATGCCTGGCATCCTCCTGCGCGGCGTGGCTCCGTTCAGATAGATGATCATGTAGTCTTCAGCTACCAGCAGCTCCAGACTACTGATCACATACCTGCAGAGACAGCACAATAAAGCCTTCAGGTCAAACAGCCAGTGCAAAGCTGGAAAATATCTGCTTCTGCTCACCAAGGCTGCATTTATTTAACTAAAAATACAGTAAAAAATTGAAATATTGTGGAATATATTTACAATTTAAAATAACTGTTCATTGTTTGAATATAACGTAAGATGTAATTTATTTCTGTGATGCTCCGCTGTATTTTCAGCATCATTCCTCCAGTCTTCAGTGTCACATGATCTTCAGAAATCAGAATAATTTTAATTAAAACATTTCTGATTATTATCAGTGTTGAAAACAGTTGTGCTGCACAATATTTTTTCGTGGAAACTGATGCATTTTGTTTTTCAGGATTCTTTGCTGAATATAAAGTTTAAAAAAACAGCATTTATTTGAAATAGAAATCTTTTATAACATTGTGCCACTTTTGCAATGTTATAAATTTAATGCATTCTTTTTTCTTTTTTTTTAATAAATGTATCAATTTCTACTTACTTTTGGGTTATTATACTGTAGTTATCTAAAATTAAAATTGAAACTCAAATAAAAAAAATTATATTACTTAAAAAAAAAAAAAAAAAAAGTTTAACTGAAATAAATGAAATGCAAAAACTTTTATATGAACTACATGCCATGGCAACATTTCTCATTTTAATTTCGTTTAACTTAATGTACTTGGACAACTAAAAGTGAGCAATCTCAAGTGTATGTGTGTCTCACAGGAAGAGGTTCTCCATGATGTAGCTGTAGTCTGCGCAGCCGCTGTCGGGCAGATAGCAGGCAGCAAACACGATGATGGCGTTCAGTCCTTCGCCGTAATAACCTGTGAACAGAAGAGCGTTTCGAGTCACTTTCCACATCCACCGATCCCTGTGTTTGTGTAAAAACATTCATCCTTTGGGTTTTGTGGCTATTTTCCATCCTTTACAATTATATAAAAGATAAAAAGATATAAATTATTTTTTGTATGTAAAGTGTGTGACGAGTTACACAACAAAGATTCATTAAGTGTTAAGAGGATTGTTCAAATTAGAGTCTTTAATAGTTAAAATGAAAAACTAGAACCATTTATAAACTTCAACTAATTATATTTCAGTATGTTTGCAAGGCAAACATTCTCATTTTTATATACCTTTATATATATATATATATATATATTTACATGACATTTACATTTAGTGATTTAGCAGATGCTATTTTATCAAGACAACAGAAGCAATAAAATCAACAAAAGAGCAATGATATCCAAGTGCTATATTAAGTCTCAGTTAACCTAACACAGTAAAAATAACACTTGTTTTCTATAATAAAATAAAATACAAATATAATAGAAAAGAATATAGCAAGCTAGTGTTAGAGGCTTTATATTGTATATATATATATGTAACCCTGGAGCTCTAAAGCAGTCTGAAGTATCTGGGGTATATTTGTAGCAACAGCCAAAAATACATGGTATTGGTCTAAATTATAATTTTTTCTTTTATGCCAAAAATCATTAGGATATCAAGTAAAGATCAGGTTGCATGATATTTTGTACATTTTTTATTTTTATTTTGTACAAGATATTTTGTACATTTCCTACCATAAATGTCAAAAAGTAATATTTGATTAATAATGTGCATTGCTAAGAACAACTTTTAAGGCAATTTTCTTAAATTTTTGAAATAATTTTTTTTGCATCCTCAGATTCCAGATTTTCAAATACTGTATTTTCCGGACTATAAATCGCACTTTTTTCATAGTTTGGCTGGTCCTGCGATTTATAGTCAGGTGTGACTTATTTATCAAAATTAATTTGACATGAACCGAGAGAAATGAACCAAGAGAAAACATTACCGTCTCCAGCCGCCAGAGGGCGCTCTATACTGCTCAGTTCTCCTGTAGTCTACACTGAAGACATAGAGCGCCCTCTCGTGGCTGGAGACGGTAATGTTTTCTCTTGGTGCTTGGTTCTAAATAAATTCAACTTATAGTCCAGTGCGACTTATATATGTTTTTTTCCTCATCATGACGTATTTTTGGACTGATGCGACTTATACTCAGGTGCGACTTATAGTCCGAAAAATACGGTAGTTGTATCTCAGCCAAATATTGTCCGATTTATTCAGCTTTCAGATGATTTCTAAATCTCCTTATGACTGGTTTTGTGGTCTAGGGTCACATATTAAAGGGAGAGATCTATCCGTGTCATATGAAATGATTAGTGTTGTGGTCTGACCTCCATGTGTGACGACGCGCAGGAACGGACGGATGACCTGCATGTCTATCCTGTGCTCCTGATCTCCGATGATCACCGTCCTCCACAGACGACCCGCACCGTCGCCCTCCTCGCCCCCCGGACCCTTCGCACTGGCCACCGCAGTGTCGTCTGAAAAACAACACAGTCTGCTTCTGTAACTCATCCTGTTTTACAGTCAAAGCCTCATGACCTTTGACCTCTGGCTGACCTTCCCATTCCAGCTCGTTGGTGTTGTTGAGGGAGCCGAGCGAGTCGTCGTCCGGCGTGTCGATGTCGTCCACGTTAATGTCCAGGTCGTCTGGGGTCTCCAGGAAGTCTTCAGAAAGCAGCGAACCCTCGCTTTTATCCAGCGACAGGTTGATGTCCGGAGCGATGAGCGTGCGCCGCTTCTGTCGAACCGAACCTGTGTGATCCGCCACCAGAGCTGAAATCACACACGCTTATAAAATACAGCTTTCTGACAACTTCAACATCAACTTCGCTCTTCAACCACTTCAAGTTCATTTTTTTTCATATCATTAATATATACTTTCAGTTAGTTTTTTTTTTCATATCCATTTAAAAGTTTGAGTGATTTTCTCATTGTTTTTTGTTAGTTTTATTAGGCTTTTTCGTTTGTTTTAAATGTCTGTTTAGTTTTTATTATATGTATTTCATATTTTCATAGTTTTTTAATTTTTATTCAGTGATATTTCAGTTATATGGAAATTATGTTATGATTATAAAATGTATTTAGAAATGTTATGATTTTGATTTGTAATGGAATTTTCTTGAAAAACTTTTGCTCCGGCAACTAACTGAACAAATATAATTTTTTTAAAGTTTTTAAATATTTTATCTTTATATCTTAAATAAAATATTTATTTTTAAAAATACAAAATAATAATTTTAAGAAATATAAAGAAGCATTTTAAAATATTTATACTTTTAGTAATTTTATTTTTGTCCGTTTTTAAGTTTGTTTTGATAAATATAAAATATTAGCCTTAAAAATAATAATAAAATTTTTTTAAAAATAATTTTGTGTTTTTGTCAGTTTTTTTATTTGTTTCCCTCTATATATATTTTTTCTTCATTTATAAGACAACTGATAATGCTTTTTAAAAATAGATAAATATAATAAAAGATACATTTATATATAGATATATATAGATATAGATATATAGATACATTTTATAAATACATTTGTATAGATTTGATAAATATATAATAATAATAATAATTAGAAAATATTTAGTTTAAATAATGTAGTTTTTGTCCTTTTTTTAATTAATTAGTTTCCCTCTATATATTTGTTTCTTTATTTATAAGTTAACTAATAATAATTTCAAAAATAGATAAATATAATAAGAAAATTTTTATAGATACATTTTATGAAAAAAATATTATAGTTTTATAAATATAAAATAATAATAATAATGATAATAATAATAACATATATTTATTTATATAAAAGTTTAAATAAAATATAGTTTATAGTTTTTTTACCATTTTTTAAATATATATTTATATATATTTCTTTCATTTATACGTTAACTGATAATACTTTCAAAAATAGAAAATACATATAAGAATTATTTAATAATTAAATCACAAATTATTTATACATATATTTTCAATGTTAGTCAATGGTAGCAACACTGCAGTGCTTCTTCAGCTAATAAAAGATGAACTGATAGAAACGTACCAGTGTTGTCTGTGAGTCCGTCTAAATCACCGTCTTCAGGAAGAGGCCTAGAAATCAACACAGAGAAAACACACAACCACACATCCCTTAGTCATTATAGCACTTCTTCAATTCACAATAACACCGCACCACACTTTCATTAAACCACAGTAATAACTGGCATTAACTGGGAGCTGAGTTATTTAATGCATTGTTTTATGCCAGTGTTGCTAGGTTATTAATTTGGTTGCTAGGGTGTTTGAGGTGGCTTTTTAAGTAAAAAGAGTCATGCATCCTCAAGTGTCTACATCAATGCTTCATTAAAGTGTGTTTGGCTCACACAGAGGTCAGTGGTGAAGCACACACATAAATGATGCTGACAACATGTTCAGCACGAGCGACGGACACATTTAACCCTTCATTCTCTGACATTATGTTCAGCAGTGTTTGTGTACAGTCAGTAATTACCCAGCAGTCTGTGCGCTGTCAGGGACACGCTGGTTAATAAGAGAGCGCAGCGCAATAATGAGGGTTACAGAACTGTGTAAACCCGTGGTATTGCAGGTGGGCCACCAATTATTTTCTGTTCATTTCCAGTCCATTCTAGGGCTGTGCGTTTAAAAGAAATCGTCATAAAATCATGATTTTAGCGTGCACGATTTCTAAATCAATTTAGCACGATTTTCCACGGCCCTGACATCCTGTGGTATGCTATCCGATCCAATCAGAATGCAACACCCCTAGCGCGAGAACAGATCAGACTGGGGATATCTAACTCCAGGTTCACACACTCTGTCTGTGATGCGCCTTTTTTCCAAGCCCATGTTAACGGATCAGAGCATTCACACTGCACGCGGTAAAAGGCTAGAAATAAAAACGTGCGAAAATAATTCATATCTAACACATGATCATAGAGAGAGTTAGGGGGTAGTTTAAGTGAGATAAGACACTTTTTAAGTGTGCACACTCTCTCCGCCAGTGCTTTAAGTGGGCCGGTGTTGTGCCGAATTTTGACCCCCTGCCAAATTATTACCCCCCTCGTTCAAATCGCTACCTGATTGTCTAATCCTAACCCCAGTCTACTGGTACGTTCATTTGGACATCTGTTTTAATAGAGGTTTTAATCCTTTGCCTTAACTGCTGCTTTTCAGAGCGCCCTTCACAATGCACGCTTCCTAATTCTTCCTAATTCTTCCTAATTCTTCCTAATTCTTCCTAGTTTGGAGTATGGAGCGTGAATCATTTGAACCAGTTCGAGAGTTCGTAGCGGGATCCCGAATCATTTGAGTCAGTTCGAGAGTTCGTAGCGGGATCCCGAATCATTTGAGTCAGTTCGAGAGTTCGTAGCGGGTTCGCGAATCATTTGAATCAGTTCGGGAGTTCGTAGCGGGTTCGCGAATCATTTGAGTCAGTTCGGGAGTTCGTAGCGGGTTCGCGAATCATTTGAGTCAGTTCGGGAGTTCGTAGCGGGATCGGGAATCATTTGAGTCAGTTCGGGAGTTCGTAGCAGGTTCGCGAATCATTTGAGTCAGTTCGGGAGTTCGTAGCGGGATCGCGAATCATTTAAATCAATTCGAGAGTTCGTAGCGGGATCGCGAATCATTTGAGTCAGTTCGAGAGTTCGGAGCGGGATCGCGAATCATTCGAGTCAGTTCGGGAGTTCGGAGTGGGATTGCGAATCATTTGAATCAGTTCGGTTCGCGAATCATTTGAGTCAGTTTGAATGCAGTAGCTCTTTCTAAGGGTATTTTTTCGAAATCCTTTTGCACATTTTATTAATGTTTAGTAGTTCTTTCTAGCTCAAGCAAATCCACAAACTAATAAAAGGATTTATTATTAAGGTCGCCTGTTGACTGCTGTATATAAAACACCTTCAATATAGTTGTTGTTACCTCAGGGGACGAGGCGAGTCATCAAAAAAAAAAAAAATAATAATAATTTTTAGAGTACCGGCACCTCTTTTGGGCCACTTAAAGCACTGTTCTCCGCGCAGAGCAGCGTAAAGGAAATCTGCGTGTGAACAGAGAGATTCGCGCTAGTGCATTATTTTAATGTGCTTTCGCGTTATATTTATGCGCTATTGCTGCTGACCACATACACATACTGTATACACACTGCAAACACCTGATGCACCGCTACAATTAATGAGCTCTATGAACAACGCATGGCAAAAAAAACCATCTTTACTATAGGGGTAATTTTGACTTGTATATGTTCTAGAGACGTTACAACTTTTTGATAAAGTTCTTATTGGTTTTCTTTTGGAAATATGTTTCAAATTAATCCTGAATGCATTTATGACTGTAAAAGCATATCGGTGTGTGTCACAATTGCAAAATTGATCAAAGAAATCGCTAAAGTTTTTTTTTTTTTTTTTTTGTCCATATCGCACAGCCCTATTTCATTCAATAAATACAGTTAACAATCTAGCTTCTGAGTACTAAGTTATTAAGTTATTATAAGGGAGATTTTTCAGAGTGAAAGTACAGCACATGATAATAAAAACCTAATTCAGCAAGATTTCGTTCAGCGAGTGTTAATGTGATAAAGTGCACTAGTGCAGAACCAGTCATTCAGCACTCTTTCTCTTACTAGTCCCCGTTGTCATGGCAACACTGATGACCTCATATTTGCCCATAAATGGTAATGCATTATGATGTAAGGCTGTGCTCTTTATGTCTTCATGTACTGTATGTTGACCCACAAACTGCTTCAGGACTGTTTATGCCAGGATTCACCTTGCTTTCTCCTTCATGTGCAGCTAGATAACACATCCTCAGCTCCACTCACTCCCAGCTCTGTACTAATCCCACATAATCAATCAGAAATCAAAGACGTCACCCAAGGGACGAGCATATGTTTACATGCCTGGTGTCATATAGCTTGGGAACAAATCTGCTCAAGTGAAATCAATCAATATACAGATCAAGAGCAGTACTGATACTACCAGTCAAAAGTTAAATAAAATGCTTTTTGAAAGAGTCTCTTCTGCTCACCGAGGGTGCATTTATGTAATTAAAAATACAGTAAAAATTGAATTTTTTTTTAAAAAAAATTCTAATTTAAAATAGCTGTTTTCTCTCTGCATATATTGTAAAATGTAATTTATTTCTGTGATGCGCAGCTGTATTTTCAGCATCATTCCTTCAGTCTTCAGTGTCACATGATCATTCTGATATGCAGATTTGCTGCTGAAGAAACATTTCTGATTATTATTAATGTTGAAAACAGTTGTGCTGTTGAATATTTTTTATTTTTCAGGTTTCACAGATTTTTGTTTTGAAACAAATCTTTTTTAACATTATGCATGTCTTTACTGTCACTTTTGATCAATTTAATGCATCCTTGCTGAATAAATATATTCATATCTATAAAAAAATAAAAATAAAATACATTCCCAAGTAGTCACAATTTCCACAAAATATGCAGCAGCACTGTTTCCAACGCTGATAATAATCAGAAATGTTTCAGCTAGCAGACAGTCAGATCTCAGTATGTTCCACGTTAAATGTAGCTCTTATTTATGTAAAAAAGTATGCAAAAATGCTACAATCTCAACTTTTCTATGTTGCATTTGAAGTCAGGCACAATGCATTGTGGGTTACAGTATCTCATGCACTGCAAACTGCTCATTAGGCAAATGCTGAAGGTCATATTCTGTACATATAGAAGATTCACATACTGTAGTAAGTATACTGCTGTAACAGTATGGTAGTATGTTATTCTGAGCACTCAGTGTCTCAATCAGTTGACGGTCAGTCAGGTCTTACCGTGGGAAATCATCGTCTTGCCACTCATCTTTCACCTCCATGTTCTCCATCCGTAAAG
This sequence comes from Carassius auratus, assembly GCF_003368295.1. Taxonomy (NCBI): domain Eukaryota; kingdom Metazoa; phylum Chordata; class Actinopteri; order Cypriniformes; family Cyprinidae; genus Carassius; species Carassius auratus. Next base: position 44,465 of record NW_020524630.1, read on the forward strand.
TGGCTTCAGTGGTTCCCATCCTCTGCTCCCAATCACACAAGATCAGCACATTTACAAGAGCCTATAAAGACAAAAACACATATTATTCTCTAAATGATTTCTCTTCAGAGAGCTATTGATGTACGTCAGTCTCCTCATCAAGTCACATGATTTGAGGAATGAATGAAGGATGAGTTCCTACATCTAGTTCCATATTATTCAGTACACAAAAATACTAATAAATACAATGTATAATAAAAAACAAAAATAAATAAAAACAATAAATAATTCAAATAAAACACACACACCACAAAATGACTAAAACACTCGAAATAAAAAAGTAGATGCCAAAGCAACATTTCCTATTTTCATTTAGTTTAAACTGATTTACTAAAATAACTAAAATCTATAAAAACGTTATAGACATATTTAAAAACAAAACAAACAAAACAATTACTACAACTTTAGCTAAAATTAAAAATGGAAAATACAAAAATAAAAACGAATTCAAAATATAAAATAAATTTAACTTTATGTCAATAAATATAATTTATATCAAACTTTTCCCATTTCATTTAGTTGAAACGGATGCACTATAATAACTAAAATCTAATAAATAATAACAACTATATAGGCATAACAAACAAACAAATACAAATCACAAAAACACACAGCAAAACTTAACTAAAACTTAAACTAAAATGAAAATGAAAAAAGGGTAGCTCTCAAAAATAACACAAGTGCATCAAAGGATATACATAAACATACACACGCGTGTATATATATTAGTAATCTTTTATCAAATTGTAACCTTCTGCAGATCTGAAACACTCATTTTCATTTGTCATAACTTATTTAACCCTCCATGCACCCACCTGTCAAATACAAACCCCCTTCAGAATCAGTTCCACATGGAAATATCCAGATTTGTCCCGTTCACTCAGAATCACGTCACTCTGTGGAATTAAAGCGGGATGCTCATGAGGTCAGACACTCACAACAGAAGCAGTTTCTCTCAGCAGCCGTTGGTTTCTCTGTGTGTGTGTTTCAGCTCTCCACTGAATCCATCAGATCTGACTCTCTGTCTCTCTGTCTGTCTGTCGGGTGAAGCTCGTCCCGTCTGTGGATCCTCAGACAAAGAGGGGCGTCTCAGGATCTGTGTATGGCCATCTTCATACAGACACGACAACACACAGACTCCTTTAGATCAGCTATGAGGTGTGTTCGATCATTGACGCTGCTCCAGATCACGTCACATCACCCGCCGTTCCGTCCTTCTCTCTTTTATATGGTGCATTTATCTCCCAAACCTTTCCCAACCTTGCTGTATCTGGAACAAGCTGCAAAAGATGGACGTCTCCTCGCTGTTCCCTAGCAACTGCATCCCTGTCTCTCCATCCCAGCACAATCTCTCCTCTGTACGGTCCTCTCTCTCCCTCTCTCTCCCTCTCTCTATCTCTCTCTCTCTCGCAGCTGCTTGGCACTCTGGGTCGTGTCTGTAAACAGAAGCTCATCCCTCTGTCTCCTGTGATTGGTGGAGCCAAGTTTCCTGCTGCGCTCTGATTGGCTGAGGCCCTGTGTGATGATGTCATCCGTCTAGTACTCAGGAGGCTTGTGCTCACACTCACAGGTTTTGTGCTCGTTACATGAAATATCACATTTTCAGTCTATATAAATGTATTACCTGTTAATCATAAATTAAAATCTGGAAAATGCAAGTACTTGTAACCAGCAAAATAAATTTGTAGCTATTATTATTATTATTATTATTATTATTATTATTATTATTATTATTATTATTATTATGCTAGTTGCTGTTGTTGTTGATATAATAATAATCAATTTCAATTATTAAAAATATAATATAATATAATTAAACATATTAAAATATTAATAATAATTTTACAATTACAATAATTGAAATAATAATAATTATTATTAATTTGTAGTTTTCATTATTAAGTGTTTTATTATAATAAACATACTAATTAAAAAATAATGTGATTAATATAATAATAATTATATAATAAAATGTATGAAAAAACTATAATTATTATTAATATCATTGTTATTATATTATAAAGAATTTGTTATTTCTATACATTTTTATTGCTGTTATTAATTTAATAATATTGTATTATAAAGAAAAATATTACAAATCATATTTATTAAAATAATTATTTTTCACAAACATCATTTATAATATTATAACAATCTAAATTATATACAATAAAATAATAATATGTTGTTGTTTTTAAAAAAATATTATTATGATTATTGGCCACAGATATATTTTATTTAAATAACAATAAAAATTATATTATATAATAAAGCAATTTGGGAATTCACTTTGCAAGGCCATCTGGGAAAAATAAATAAATAAAACTGAAAAGCATCCACTCAGTATTTAAAGCGCTCGGAGGTTTGATCCTCTTCTGCACTAACTCAGACTCAGTCTGTTGAGCTATAAACATCATAAACGCTTTTAAAATGTGACTTTTCAATGGACAAGAGTGAATCTAGAGAGATGCTGTGTGTTTGAGACACAGCCTGGGGACAAACACTGGCCTGAAACATTAAAAGCCACTCAACCATTCAGGACTGAGTGCTTTCCGTCTGTATTTCATCCTCTCATCTTTCACAAAATACATGCAGCATTCTAAAATATCACAATGATTTATTGCATTATTAGACAGATGCATTTGATTGCACACAACATATACTTTTGAAGCAGAAGAACAACTGTGAACATCAATGCCATATTAGTTGAGAAATTAGTTGATGACGTCATGACGCTCAACGAGCTGAACTTCACTAAACACACCACAAGACGGCGCTGAAGTTTGAATAAACCTCCATGAGGTTCCTGTCAACAGCAGCAGGACAGAAGAACTTGATATGAGAGAAAATAAAAACTTCATGTGTGGGACAAAAATCATTATAACACAGCGCCATAATAGCTGAACAATTTAAAATGATCTGCATTATCGACTTCATTGAGGCTACTGTGGATAATTTTACATAGCCTACTATACATGTTTTAACATTTCCAAAAGTATTTAGTATCTTAAAGAAACTGTTGGAGATTGCATTAATATTTTGAACAATATAACTTCTAGTTTTTATTTTAACTTATTAAATATGTTCATATTATGGTTGCATTTAATTTAAATTATTTCTTATGGCAACTAACAAAAAACAATGATAGTTCGTTAATGAACTATTTAATAATTGTAAAATAATTAACTAAATAATTATTATTTTTACCTCGTTGCGATTAAGAAAAAAGAATAGCTTTTAATTCATAATTGTATGATAGTAAAAAATAATTTACTAAATAATAATTTTCATATAATATTTATTCATTTAAATTTTTGTCAACAATTACAGATTTTTGTTAGCGTTTCAACTTTTCAATAGTATTTGTTTAGTTAAAAACATAAGAAAAGCATGCAAAAAAGCATTTCACCATAGTTATCTTTTCTGTTAATTAAATTAATTGACACTATTGATATGTGTTTCAGATCAGCAGATTATAACCGTTAGATATAATGAGCCCTCATCTTCATCAACACCTCCATTGTCTTAATATTAATGTCGCTTCTGCAAAAAAAAGAGCACCTTGCCGCGCCAAGCGTTTCAACCAATCACGCACGTTTAAGTTGACTTTAGGAACGCAGTGTCCAATCAGAAGCGCGTTTGTTCAGCCGCACCATCGCTGACTGAAAACAGAATCAGCATTAACAACAAAGTGCAGAAAATATGTTAGTAAGAGATTGATTTTGAAGTGTATACAACTTCATTGATTATAAACTTTTTTTTTTTTTTTTTTGCTGGCTTAAAAAAAAACCGCGAAGTTTAGATTTTTGAATCCTTAAAATGCAATAAAAAAGTACATGTAAACAGTTCTTAGCCACCAAAAAAATTAAATAATAATAAATAAATAATAAAACAACATCAAGAGTTATAATTAATAATTTTGTCATATTGCAGTTTTTTTAATGTGGATGTCATTCCCGAAACTTTGCAACATGTGTGGCCAAAAAACAAAAGCTCTACATTTTAATTGCTTAAGCTCACAAATAGTGCGCTTTATTACCACTAAAAATCTGTTCATCGAGATCTCACAAAGTTCCATCATGACCAATTAATCTCACACTGGCAAACCCATTATTCTGTTTCACTGAGCGCTAAAATAAAAAAAAATGCGTGCAACTTTATGCAAATGAGTTCAGCAAGGGAATGCCACGTGACCATCTGAAACGCGTGTGTAGTGAGCGACTTTCTTTTAAAATATATATATTTTTCATCTAATATCTACTATATTTTATATAATCTTTGAACAAAAAACATTTGTTAATAGATACGTTTTAGTTAACAATAATGCATAATTGTAAGAATAATTAATAATAATAATAATTTCCATCTTAATTTGTTGTTTTTGATAATTGTTTAATTTTTAGTTAATTTCATAACTGCAAAATAATGCAATACTAATTCATTTTGATCTAATATTTACATTTCGTTCCATTTCATCTTCGTTTTTCGATGAATTAAAAGATTTTATAATTGCTAAATTATATAATTTGAATGATATAGCCTATGGTTTTATAATTGATTAAATTAACATAAACAAATATGAATATAATAATCTCATTGTCAATATAATAAATCATAATAACTTTGGTACTAGATGATACAGTAGACCTCCAAAGTAAACAAAAAAAAAAAAACTGTTACTGCACAATTAATTAATCACAGTTATATTGTCTTTCATTTGCCTTTATATTTAATAACATAAATATAATAGAGGTTTGAATACCATGCAGTGCAAAGTGATGTTTATAAACATAATGAAATCATCTTAGCCTGTTATTATTGTCTTATCCATAATTCCCGTTTCCTGTGGCCTGCTGCCAGCCAATAACGGGATCAGTTCATCACATCCGTCATCTGAAGCCAGCTGCTGTCAGAGATGCCTGACAGTATATTACAATAACTGTTTGTCATGATTTAAAATAAACAAAGTGTGCATTCATGTAAGGAGGGGAAATAAAGACACTAAACTCTTGAAATGAGAAAGCTGTCAGTGTGAAAGCTTGTTACTGTGACGTCTCGGAAAAAAGCCTACACACACACACACACAATCATAATGATGCTGTGCATTACACCTCATCTCTTTATATAACACCCGACAGCATTAAGTCCAGAACTGGGTCACAAGAGTCCTTATCAGGTCAAAGGCCACAGCTTTTAACGTGATCCAACCACAACAAATATTTCCATCAGAAGATCAGCACAGATTTACACACAAGTGCTTCTGTCTGTGTTTATTTAAGTATTAAATTATTATTTATTATTATTTAATTATTATTAAATTTATTATTATCATAAGTATTATTTATATTTATAAATGAATATTTGGAAACCTGAATTTTTATACTTTTTTATTTTAATTTTAAATAATATTTTTAGTTATGATTTTATGTTGTTGTTTTTTTCTTTTCCCATAGTATTTGTTTTATAATTTTAAAAACAATTTAATAATTAATTAACTATATATTTAAAATATTTAAATGAAGTAAAAAAAAATTCAAAGGTTCAGTTGTAATAAAATAATTAATTAAAATAACAATGGTAAATTTCATTGTAATTTCTGTTATTTTTTTCTCCTTTTTTCCTTTTTTCACTGTTAATAATTTTTCCATAGTCATTTTGTGCATTATAAAAAATAATTAAATAACTAAATAACTAATTATAAATTAATGAATACAATTTTTTTTATAAAATAAACAAACCAATATATATTTAATTGTTTTATTTATGTACTATAATTTTTTATGAGTATTTTGAATTATGTATTTTTATACATTGTTTTTAATTGAATTCCAATTAATTTTTCAAATAATGTTAAATGATTTTGTATTTATTTTTTATTTAATTCAGCATCATGTAAATTAACAGTAAAATAAACAATATAAAGAGTAATATATAATAGTAGTTTTGGGGATTGCAATCGTTGCACATGTATGTTGTTTAATAGCTGGTTTGGTTAGGAAGTATTACAGCGTTGTCCCTGTTTGACTCGAGATATAAAGCCACCTGCTCCATATTTTAGCTCTAAACCCTTCTAACCTTCTTAAGCTCCATCCTGGAGCACACACACACACACACACACACACACACACACACGCACACACACAAAGTTCTTTCAATGAATATTATTCTTATTAATATAACGTATGTTTTACTTGTGAAGGTTTTTATTAAATAATTGCCTTTAGATGATCATAATTGTAATACAATATTGAGTACAGCATCCTGGGTTCATCTCACAAATAGCACTGATTTGATTTTGGGGTGACATCTCTTAAAATGAAATCCAAAGGTAAACATATCTACTGTAAATCTACTGTATCATTACTGTATTATATTTAAGGCCTCTGTATGATGATCAAGCTGGAGAAGATGGTGAAGGAAGAAGAGGAACAGCAAGAGACAAATTATTATTTCACGCCAGAACATGGAGGTGGATCTTGATTCGATCCAAGCCAAAGGTGACTGAATAATCACAGATTTTCATTTTCGAGGAAACTGTCCCTTTAAGAGGATAATAGTTCAATGTGCTCTCAGGACATTCTCAATGAACATCCTCTGCTTTTCATTATAGTCCAAACTTACATCAGAAGGGGGAAAAAATTACAAATATTAATTTAGTCCAAACTGAACTCTAAAATCTAATTGAACAAGATTTGAACCATAAAAAAAGCAATGCAAACCTGTGGAGATCTGCTGCTTTTCTGAAAAGCAATGAATAATAAGCATCTCACAATAATGTTTCTTATCTAAAGTAGCTTGCATTAATGAAACATTAAAATAAAGAGTTGTGTGAACATGCAATTTTTCCCCCACATTACAGTCATGATGTTACATAACAAATGTGCATAATTAAAAATAAATAAATCATGCAAAAATGCAATGCAGGAAATACGTTTTTAAGTTTCTTGTATTTACCTGGCTCTCTTCTCTTAACATATTGATTGGTTGAAGTCCGCAATTTGTTCGGGAATTGTTTTTACATATTTTATATGTTTCTATTCAGCATTATTTCCAAATTAATTTAATATGCTTTATTATGTTATGCTTTTGTCAGAATCAATTCAAAATAAAGTATTTGCTATCTTTACATTACAAATGAGTACAAGTAAGTGTTTTCTGATTGTATTTAAAACTTTCATTCTGACGGCACCCATTCACTGCAGAGGATCTACTGGTGAGCAAATGATGCAATGCTACATTTCTCCAAATCTGATGAAGAAACAAAATCATCTAGATCTTCGATGACCTGAGGGTGAGGACATTTTCAACACATTATAATTTTTGGGTGTACTGCTCCTTTAAATAGTTTAGAGCACCATGCAAATGCTAGTCAACATAAAACATTCACATCCATTTACAGCCATAAAGAGACACATTTGTGAATGCAAATGCAAGAACAACTGCAGACTCACTTTCATTCATGAAGTGAACGAGTGTAATCTCTGTGAGCAGTGGGTGTATGGAAGGAAGTTCATTAGTGCATAAAGACTAAGCACTAGATTAATCTTACTGTAACACCAAAGCATGTCAGTGTCTCACTGGGATTTGACGTAATCAACAACCTAAAATTACACACTTAAAATCCATTTGTCCGCCATTAACAGAGCTTCCTGACAGGAAACACCCATAAGAAAACAAAAAATCATCAGAAGCATGCGTGTCATGTAAATACATGGAAGGCTGAAGGCATGCGTCTAATGCTCTTGGTTTAATTTGATTTTCAGTCATAACAGGATTAGTTCCCTGCTTTCATTCTTGTCCTCGTGTCAGTTCAACAAAAGCAAACAACTCGATGCAGATCTGCAGGTGTCACAGTTCGAGGAATGAGTGACGAGAAGAAGGCTTTCCAATCTGATGTCCTTCTGTGCCCAGGTTATGTAAAACTGAGAGAAACACTGAAGACTGTACAATATTACTGTATATACTGCATACCCTTATGAAACAAAAATATATTGCAGTATATTGGAAAATATCATGTAATATATTAGGCACATATTTTTATATATATTTATTTTTTCCAATATATTGCAATAGATTGAAAGCCGCAATATATTATATAATATATGTATCATCAATATATTATTAAATGTATTAAAATATATAAAATACTAGAAAATAAAAAGGGAAAATAATATATTACAATATATCACAATATATTTTAAGAAATATATTGGTAAATATATTTTCCTTTCGTAAGGGTACAGTGATCTATCTATCTATCTATCTATCTATCTATCTATCTATCTATCTATCTATCTATCTATCTATCTATCTATCTATCTATCTATTTCAATTCAAATCATTGACAATTGTTACAATGTATTGCCAAAGCAGAGTGTTTACACTGAATCTAGGACAGATATATATGCAGTAAAAACATGCATGCATATACGTTTCAAAAGTAGAACAAATAACATTTAAAAATTCTACAAACAATTTATAATTCAATGTGGTGTGTGTGTGTGTGTTTGTGGTGTGTGTGTGTGTGTGTGGGTGCATCACTGATTTGTTGACTCCTCCCTCTTTTTGTGACAGGCATCCATGTATCTTGTATATATTTTAAGAGACCTGATGCTGGCTGTTGTTAGTCGTGTTAGTTTGCTTCTGCAGCTTCAGGATCATCTGAATCAGGGGGCTTTTTTAGGGTTCACTTTATGGTTTTTAAGGGCTTTGGGGTCGCTCATTTTTAGGTGTCCAAAATTTGATGGCTCTTTTCTCACTGTGCATTAGTAGAGGGTATTGGCCTAATTCTGCCCTGCATGTGTTGTTCGTAATGTTCCTCTGGACTCTGAGGAGACTCTTACAGAACTCCACATGCAGGGCTCCATCAGATTTTTGTCCCATTTTTTCAAATTAGTGATTGAGGAGAGGACCCCACACTTCTCAGTCAGTGACTGATTGGAATATTTTGAGCCAGATTCGAATTGGTATTTCAATTTGGATAGATTTTTTGATGGCATAAAAGGCCCTTCTTGCTTTCTTTTTCAGTTCATTCACAGCCAAATGTAGACTACCAATTGTATTTATCTTCAGCCCGAGGTACAGTATGTGTAATTTGTTGCATTTTAAATTTTGGTCATACCAAGGGTGAAGCCTCCCTCTCTCTCTCTCTCTCTCTCTCTCTCTCTTCCCTCTCTATCTCTCTCTCTCTCTCTCTTCCCTCTCTCTCTCCGTCCTGTGGTGGTAAGCTGACGCAGCTCCTTCAAGCGTTATCTGTTTTGTCACTAATAGGATCTGCGAGGCTTAAATTGTCTTCTGCTAAATCTAAGGAGCTTGATAGCTGCACTGCACCTCTTAGCTAATTTGCTCTCAATTAGGATAATGAGGAAACAAGCAAAGAAGTGCAGCCTTAATATTTTAACGTGATAAAATGATTATTAGCCTCTTCTCTCAGTTAGAGCAGCCAAGTATCCATCATGTTTGTCACAGTAAAAGCATGATGCTTACAACAGGTCAAGGGTTAAAATCCCAGGCAATGCATGAACTTATAATATGTAAACCAATGTCGCTCTGGATGAAAGGGTCTACCAAATGCATAAATGTAAGTAACATGAGTAACATGCATTCAGCTAATTCAACTGAATTTTTTTACCATGGATACATCCAGGTCATTGGATTATCTGCCAAAATTTAATAGACCAGTCTTGTGCGTCACATACACACTCCTCTACAGAAGTTCCTCGTTAACTCAGGTCAGCTAATTGATTTAGAATGCAGTGCAATTAGTGTAAATTAACATGCAAAACCTAAAAAAACGGACATGCATAGTATTTTCTAAAAGAAACAGCAATTTTGTAAAAAAGCAAAAAAGTAAAAAGTATGTAAGATAAAGGCAATCATGCAAGAACACTCTAAAATTAATTTTCAAAGATTATTACTAATCTAGGTTTTACAAGAAAATATTTAAACATTTATAATCTATTACTTGCTATTCATTCTAATTAATCGTGAAATTTACTAGCAATTTCTGAGTGAACACTGTTTCCATTTTTTATCAGTTTTAACAGTGTAAATACATAAATGCAAAAGAAATAATGAATGCAATTTCACAATTTCCTGTTTAATGCATTGTGCAATTTACTAGACATTTCTGAGTGAAAATGGATGGTACAACCAGTGTTTGTACTGTAACTTACTCAAATTCAACTAATAAAGTAACATCTTCCTCTGGTTAACATCAAAGCAACCTGAAATACATGCAACACAATACAATAATGAATAACTCCTTTACTTATTAGCAAAACTGCTCTGATTCCTGTTCAGGATTGGCATTAAGGGCCTTTCACTGATGCCCAGATGGCCCAAAAGCCTCTTTTATCAGAAAAATCCCACTCCAAGAGACTCCTTGGGGTTTGTTGAGGAATCCCAGAGTTTATAAGTGTAAAGTCTGTAATTGGCTCGTCTAGAAAATGACCTGGCCCTCGAATCTGTCCATTTCTACTGACACTGAGCACAATCAGCTGAAGTCAGACGGTCTGGTGTTTGGACTCGAGCACTGGAACGGAAAGAAATCGCTCCTGTCTTGTGTCTCCTGTGTTTTAAGCAGAGGTCAAATTAACAGCAGACTGAGGGTCAGTAAACATGGCTGCTGTCAGTGTGCGTTATCACCGACCGTACTGAATGTATCCCAAAAAAAAAAAAAAAAAAATCTGCATTTGCAATCTAAATGTATTTGCAATGCAATAAAAAAAAAAAAGTCTTGTCTAAAAAAAAAAATCAGCTTTTGAAAATTTTTAATAAACCATTGTTGCACAATAGTGGGGCAAGTTGTCACAATTGAAAAGTCTGATAATTTCAGCCTAATTTAAACTGTAAAGAATTTATAAAACCTATAATGGTATCGCAATAGTAAAATAACAGTGATTCTCTGTATAATAAATATATATATATATCTTTGGACCATGAAGAGTCTTGTTTTAAATATTCTAAATTATCGAAGGGAAGATATTAATAAATGAAGGGGAATTGCACATCTTATCCCTTCCTTTATTCCAGACATCCAAATTGGTCATCTGAGGCTTCTTAAACTGTGCTTTAGATTTCATTAAGGCTGGGGAAAATCTGGGCTTGATCTCTGTGTCAGTCAGTCTCAGGAGCATTAACCTGGGCAACTGGCTTAAAGGAAACCATCACAGACCGAAGCACGCTAACATGAGCAAGCCACGTTTAAAACAATTAATAAAGAGTCGGAGAAGTTTGTGGCCAGTTTGAGGTCAAGTGTGGCATCGTTTGATGAGGTCAGATCTGAGTCTAATGAGCTACATGGGGGTCAATTTAGAGTAATTATGAGCAGGTAAAGCCAATCTATTATACAGTCAGTTAATAAACACTGATGAATCTTTTCATATTTAGAGCTTTGGATTTTTTTTGTTTTTTTTTAGTTTGTATATGGTCTCATAGAATTCAATATGCTAATATATATATATATATTTATAGCAATAAACCAAATGCATGTATCATGTTAAAATTTATTCTAACATTTAAATGTATCTAATTTAAATTCCTAATTTAAATTCAGAGTTTACAAATTAAAAGTAATTTAATTGCTCAAGTAGAAGACTTCACATTTTTGTTAGTATTGTTAATATTTAGAATCAGCTTTTATTTTTATATTTTCCATTTTTTTTAAAGAAATTGACATTTTTAGCAATCCTATTTTTTTTCTTATTTTTAGTGAGTGTGTGTTCATACACACACACACACACACACACACACATATATATATATATATATGTATGCAATAATGCAATATGTAAATACACACACTCACAAAAAATTAGAAAAAAAAAAAATCTAAAAATGTAAATTTGTAAAATAAAAATTTTAACTATAAAAATTAAAAAATCAGATTCTAAATATTAACAATACTAACAAAAATATGAAACAGGAATAAATTACATATAAAAAAATCTTTTTTAATTACATATTAAAAAAGACACCTGTTGCTGCATTGAATTCGATGCTATTCGTCAGCGATGTAGCAGGTCATTCATTTATGCACATGACAAACTTTAAAACTTCATTGCCTTAAATACTGATTTTAAAGATTGAGCTGTTTGTGTTATCAGCAATACAACACTCTATCTCTCTGTACGTCTGTTTAACCCGATCGTCTTTGTGAAGCACTGAAGGCATTTGGCTGCAGAAGAAAAACACATCTTAACACACGGTGTGCTGTCTTTGTGAAGCTGTGGATTAAAGGACACTTTCAGTAGGTCGCCGTTATCATTTAGACAAAAGAGTGTTGAAAGGACATTCTGTCGGTGCTTCATTAGCGCAGGCCTCCCTCTGTGGCCAAACCACGGCCAGCGTTTAGTGCAATTACCCCGGCAGAGAACAACTGTCAATCATCCTTAAAGGGGAAGGATTCCAATTATTAAACCTCTTAAGTCTTTCCCTCTTGCCACCGGCTCTCTGCACGTCAGGCCAGTTTGCATGGCTTCATCCTAAAGATCAAGACCTGTATGGTGTGGGAATGGGACGTATCTGAGTGCTTTCGAATTTACCTCGCTTTTGGGATGCGAGAAATAGCCGTTAACGGTCGTTTTACAGTCTGAACCAGGTGCACTGTGGGTAAAAAGTTGCGGTGTGTCATTTTCGGCGATGCTTTTATGCGAAGACAACCCTGAGTGATTCTGATGAGCCGGAAATTTGTAGAAAAGGTGCGTGAAGTTTAGTTTTTCTGATTTAAAGGTTCCATGATTAATTTAGATTTACTTTGCATTTAAGTTACCTTTAAAATTGCTGAATAAGACTTATTTCTGTTTGTGTATGTAAAGCATACGTTTTAAAATGCAACACACAGTACTTTTCATTGTTTGCACAATAGTTCATTATTGGTTGAATAGATGTCTAAATGCACATTCAACAGGTATGAAATGGAAGAAAAATTAAATATGACATATTATACAGCATAACTGCTCACAAAATGAAAAAAATTTCATTTCTATTAAAATTCTAAAATTGTGCCACCATAGGTTTACGATCAGATCTGTGTGATTCTGATAAAACAAGACATTGATGGAAAAAAATGCAAAGTTTTTTCTTCTATTTGATTGAGTGACTTTTAATTTGTAAACTAGAGCTACAGTAGATTTGAGCATCATTTCTGAATCTAAAAGAGAGTTATGTTATTAAATAACATATTATATTATTATTTAAAATATATATTTTTTTTAAATGTGGAAAAAATGAATTTATTGACCTTTGTGAGCCTAATTAAATTAGTTTTAATTTGTAAACACTGAATTTAAATTAGATTTAGTGGGAAAAAAATAATATTCCATCACTGCTTCACAGAAACTAAACAAATAAGACATTAAGCTGTAATTTTATTTGTAAAGCATATGCATTTTAACATGATACATGCTTTTGGTTTATAACAAAGAATTACTTAACTTTATTAACTCTTTTAACTATCAACTGAACAGTATATAACCTTACCTTATAGATTTAACATAACATATTTTTTCATTCTTAATAAAAAATTTTTTTTAAAGCTTTTTATTTATTTTTATTATAATTCATAAAAAAAGATTACATGATCAAATAATAAAAAAATACATAAAAAGGAACAGATTCTGATCTAAATGGAGACTTTATAGAAACACAAATAGTTGCCATCCAATATATAGCAATACAATATGTCATATTATATTATATTATATTATATTATATTATATTATATTATATTATATTATATTATATTATATTATATTATATTATATTATGATTTTTTTATTGCATTTGCAAAACATGAACCCCTAATATGTTGAACCATAACAAACACACAAACAATATCCAATTATTTTTGCATTATAAAACTCAAAAAAATAAATAAAGTACGACCAATATCACATGCAATGACTTTTGACCGTAAATGCTTTACCTGATTTTGTCAAATACTGTTGCACTGACCATACCAAAAAGTTACAAATATGAATCTCTTTTTGTCAGTCTTTAAAGTCGTATTAACTCATGAACAAAGCTTTAAAACTGGAATCTCTGCCACAAACTGGAACCAGATTCTCTTACAGACATAACTTGCACACATTTCTTCCAGGAGACTTACATTGAGGACAGATTGGATGCATTTATCACCAGATACGATGAACATGGTGGATGATGGCTGCCTCTCAACGGACAACTACCATGATCTGGGTAAAGGCGGCGCTCCGGGGATGGGAGGCCGCGTGCACAGCATCGACGTGATTCTGGGCTTCAGTAAGGACCAGGATCCTCTTCTCAACCCGGTCGAACCTGTCGGGACACTCAAAGTGGATGGAGCAGATCTGGAGAAACAAGTGACCTCTGACCCCTACGGCCACCTGCAAAGTCTTCCGGATAATTCCCAGCAGTCAGCTGTGTATCACGGTGAGAGTTTACTAAATCACATCACGTTTTATGAAAAGTACAAAGAATGTCACACATAAAGACACTACTTGTGCAAAAAAAAATACAAAATTCTGAGTGGCTCGATGCAAAAAGTTCTTAATGCACCGTTTACAATTATTAATGATGAATTTGCACATGCATGATTCTACCGTCCTGCATGAGCTTCTCCTGAATCTCCTTTAATCTTTTCTACATGAGGCCTTTAATCTAACAGCACAGATTTCCCCAAACAAGACACTTGGTTTGAAGACTCTCTCATACTGTAAGAGATGAAATACACACCAAAACGTAAAGCTTAGGATAGATTTGGTCAGATTTCTATGGAACGATTCAGACTTTTTTTTTTTATCACAGTTGTGAGTGCAATCTCGAATTCTGACTTATTTTCTGGTTTATCTACTTTCTAAAGCACGTTTAACACTTGCTAACACTGAACTAGCGGTCTTATTCTAATCCTGCCTAACTCAATTAGATTCAACCTGGATGTGTTCCACCTTAACATGTGGTGCTGTTTGCTCTTAGCCGTTTCTGCGAAATGAAAATCTCTGCTGTTGTCAGGCTGGAGGGCCACTCTCTGGCGAAACGCTGTAGTATTGAGTGAACCTCTTAACGGCTGGATTAGCCGTCTTGGCCGCATGAGGTCTGCAGGTTTAACCGGTGACATCTGCGAGCTGGATTACTGGGAGGATTCACGCACCGTGACAGAAGTGATGGAACTCCCAAATCTTTAGTTTTCTAGGAATTCATAAAATCGAAAGGTGAACATCTGACTCCATCACTGCACCAGGCAAAATAACATTAGTAGTTTTATTAATGGTGCTTTAAAAGGGATAGTTCCTCCAAAAATGTATTCAATCACTGTCAAGTTGTTTCAAACTAGCATGAGTTTCTTTCTTCCGTTGAACACAAAAGATTGTATTTTAAAGAATGTTGGCTATGAAACAATTGACGGTACCCATTGACTTCCATACTGTTTTTTCCATGCTATGGAAGTCAATGGGTACCGTCGACTATTTTTATTTCTCGACACTCATCAAAATGCATGTTTTTTGGTGATCAACAGAACAGATAGATACATACATACACATTTTGGGTGCTCTATTATGTACCTCATCCCACAATGTTTGCACTTCAGACAAGAATGATTGGAAAAATAATGTGTCTTGTTGAGGAGAACTCTGCTGTTACTTTATAAGTGAGCAGATGCACCATTTTTGTTTAGCTGTTGAATGATAAAACAAATCATTATATCAAAATACTGTCAATTATGTCAAAAATTGATGTGTTTCAGTATATTGGAGACAGTCTTAAAGGGCCAGCTGTCTTATTTACAGTGTCTGTCATTAATGTTAATCAAACAACAAAAGACAAAAAGAATATAACTCACTGCTCTTGATTTCATTACTTTTGGATCTATAAGAATCAATTCATATGTGATTCACACATATGCAGTATCTTAGCTACATTTTATTATTTAATTTCTGCAGTTTTTTGTAAAAGAGTGCATGTTAAATAATCGTGTGTGGAAATAAATAAATGTGGTTTTTATACTAATTTATTTAATTAGTATGTTTATTCTATTGTGTTTGTAATTTGCTTCTTTGTTCTTATTTTTAATGCTTTAAGATGCATATTGTAAATTTGTAAAATAAAATTTCTCATTTTGTGAGATTTTGGTCATAATAGCAACTACTGTACAGCTGTAAAGCTAGGCTAAAACCCATTAATTTTTTAATGAACTTTATAAGAGTACCTGGCAATAAAGAGCAATGCGTTCATCCTGTGCTGTAGATACTGGACTTTACTCCACAGAGAAGTGCGACGCAGATTTGGGAGATCCACGGAGCAATGTGGAGAGCGACAGTCGCTCACCAGACGCTCCTGATGAGGATCAACCTAAAAAGAAACACAGACGCAACAGAACCACCTTCACCACCTATCAGTTACACGAGCTGGAGCGCGCTTTTGAGAAGTCCCACTACCCGGATGTGTACAGCCGAGAAGAGCTGGCGATGAAAGTCAACCTCCCAGAAGTTCGTGTTCAGGTGAGCTTTGGGTGATGCATGCTGGGTCACTTAACGCTATTATCATTTGTTATGAAACTGTATTGATAGGGCATTACAAGGTGATACTGTGTAACAAGGGTGAAGAGAATCTGGTTTAATACAAGAAACGGCTTTGTTAAACTGATAAAGCTCTATCTGTTAAACCTGTAAAGAAGGGAATGATGGGTGGATTCAGTCCAACGTTACTGAGACTGAGGACAGTGTTGAGGAGTTGCATGAAACAGCATTATGTTATTTAATTACAAAACAAATGTAACTACAGTCTTTAACAGTTACTAAGAAATAACTTGTAATTAAATTAGTCACTTATGAAAATCTTAATGATTACAAAAGGGGGTTGCTTCTGAATATTTTCATACATGCACATGCACACACACACACACACACACACACACACAGACACACACACTCAGACACACGCGTGCACACATTTCTCAAATCAGAAAGGAAATAATAAAATTAATTTTTCAACCTCCCCATTTTCCCTTGTGCACATCATAAAAAGTGTCATGCTACTGATTTTGTACATTTGTCTGTGGTTTCCTTTCCTTTGTGCACATATTTTTTTTCTTTTCTAATTGACAATGACAGTGTCTGTTTGTGTGTGTGTGTGTGTGTGTGTGTGTGAGTGGGTGTTTCATACATAAGAAGTGCAGCCTTCTGCATTTCAATAAAGTAACTGTCATCCAAACTGTGTTCATAGTTTACATCAGGTAATACTAACAGTGCAGTGTTATACTGACATTACTAAGCATTTTGCCAGTCTTGTTTTTACCCACAAAGGATTTTACCCACAGTAAAGCAAAGCCTGTGATGTTGAAGAGGTTCCTTGGCCTGTTCCAAACCAAAAATGGGATACTGGTGCAGAATATTGTTGTTTGCTGTATTGTACTGTACTCTACAGTAAATTAAATTAAGGAGTAAAACATTTGTGGAGCACCACACTTACCATTTATTTTGTAGTGTTGTTTAGAATTGATCTCATCAGTGTGTAATACTGTGTTGAAGTGTGTGTGTGTGTGTGTTTGTGTATCATATTTGAGAGAAAACTTTGTTTTTTTTCAGTGAGATTGAGTTCATTTTGACTTTGTGGAACTGAGTTAGAAGTTATGGATTTGTGTTTACTGTTTGGAGAATACGAGGCATAGTTTCCAAGAAATAGGGTGACTTTCCAAAGTAACCTTCCCAACACGGATCGAGGGTTAGGAATGTTCTGATATGCAATGCCAAAAACTAAAAACAGATCAATTAAACCTACATTTTTTTGCTCTGAAATATGCCACATTATAGGTTGTGAATGCCTTTTTGTGACTAGAAAATGCACTACAATGAATTATCCATCACTTTGACAGGCTTGGTTAGACATTTTCCATCAGTAAAATACAGTACCACTTGATATTTCTAATGTGACACTGATATAATAAGAGCTTATTACTTTGCTGAGGGATATTTCTTTTTTTATTTTAGTCTAGAATATCCCATGAATTTTGGCACATGTCTCTCCTGGTTCTTCATTTCTACTCCCTTTTAGTATCTTGTGCTGTGGGAAGCAGGGAAACACATACCGTATTTTCGTTACAATAGAGGTTAATGATGAAAGCGTAGAGGATTGTAAAAACTCATAATGCATAACATGTTGTTTGTGCAAAGTCAAAACCGTGCAACCCTGTAACTTTTGCATAACGTCCAAGCAAGGTTACCAGGAAGGGAGCCGACTCTTGACTGAAGTTTCAGTCAATGCTACAAGGTTGAGTCTAAACAGTTCTCAACTCTGTCCCGTTGTACAGGTTTGGTTCCAGAATCGACGTGCAAAATGGCGGCGACAGGAAAAAATGGACTCGGGAAGCATGAAGCTCCATGACTCGCCAATGCTGTCCTTCAACCGAGCGGCCATGGCGCCCAACGTTGGGCCGATGTCTAACTCTCTTCCTCTGGACCCCTGGTTGTCCAGTGCCACTCCCATGCACAGCATCCCAGGCTTCATGGGACCCGGCCAAAGCCTCCAGCCGTCCTACACGGGCCACCCTGGCTTCCTGAACACTTCTCCAGGCATGGTGCAGGGAATGCAACCCATGCCACCACCTCCTTACCAGTGTCCATTTAATGACAAATACCCAGATGTGGACCACGGCTCTAGCATCGCAGCTTTGAGGATGAAGGCCAAGGAGCACATTCAGTCCATGGACAAAACCTGGCAACCCATGTAATGGGGAGCCAGTGTTGGGGGATTTCATAGACATTTGGATGCATTTAAAAAAAAAAATGACTAGCATCATTAGGGTTCACCCGAGTTTGATTTGAAGGACCTTTGAGAATATTCTCTTAACACAACATAGTTGGATTTACGCCGATGGTCAAACCTGCTTGGTGCATTGCTTTCATTTTGGCAACGAACAAGGTTGCCAAATCTGCACGGAATGGGGCTATTTCTGCTCTGGGTTGTTTTTTAGTCCACAGTTTAAAGCGATCTCGTCCCCCCCGGAATGGAATTAGAAAATAAATTGGGCTGTGTTTATGTGCAGACTCAGACAAAGCACAGACTGTTTGGGATCGTGGCATCTACAGCAAGGCGTTTCTTACTTCTACAAATGTCCAGCTCCTCTGGTTTCCCGTCGGTGCCATGCTTCTCTGCTCCTCCGGGTCGAAGAGTCACAATAACAAGTTTGGACCATTTAACAGGAGAACGCAGCTCAGGACAACTGATACCTCAATGCCACGTTCACAGGTTACATTCATGTTCAACCATCTAGACTTGAGAAATCATTTGACTCTGTTTAAAGGAAATGACTTCGATCAAACAAACTTAAACCGAGATACAGAATGATTTTGGAATTGTAACTTTAAATGAGTGTTTGCATTATCATGTTTCTAATTCAATAGCACATGTTTCACCCGTGCCACATTCCTGTTTGCCATTCATCATGATCATATAGTCATATAAAATGAGTCTGAGGTTTAACGTTTCAGTGTCTGTGGGGGCTGTTTCAAACACTGATGGGCAAATTCAAAAATGGTGAATGTTTATGAAGAAAGTTTGTTATATTTCACCCCAAAAACAAGAGGATTTTTGGAATTGAAAATATCTTCAGTGTTTAAATCAAAGTGTCACAGCTTACCCCAAATCACACATCCACAGCCAACAAACAAACACTGAATAGTGATTCGGTCCAGGAGTTCAATTCACTTCAATTCAATTCGAGTTTATTTGCCACTTGTCCACTTTAAGCAATGCTAAGAGATCCTGAAACGAAGTAAGTGCAAACAAAAAGAAAAGAAAAGAAAAACAAGGCATGTATGATATCCACAACTGCTTAGCAGAAGCGTTTGCAATGCACTTGAAAAAGTATTTTGGACAGACGTCACACTAAAAATGGATTTGTCCTTGCATTAGATAAAAAAATATCAAAGCAAATGACATTTATGTTAAATAAAGATAGTTGAGTACACTTTTCCAGCAAACAATTTGACAGAAACAAGTGATAAAACGAGAGATCTAGAAAAATGTAGACTAAAAAGCAGACAATTGATCTATTGAATGACATTCGCAAATACTGTCTAAGGACTTGTCATCAGCACAGAAGCTTTGTGAGGTCATTAGCGCATGCTGTCGTAGCAGGTGTGTGTGTGTGTGTGTGTGAGGACGCAGAACGAGCGGCTCCCCGCCGGGACTCTTCATTGTTTAAGATTATCGATCGCCCCTCTGCTCTGAATTAACGGGCGTCCCAGCCAGGTGTCAGAACTGCTGCATGTCATTTAAATGTGCAACACTGTCCCTCCAAACAAACTGTGTCTTATCATTATCCTTCTCAGTTCTAGCCGGTGGTATCATGATATTCTGAAGACTCTGTGGGCTCTGTAACTATGCAAAGAGGGAAAAAAATATTATACACATTTTTTATGCACTGTGATGATGCAAATGGTACAAAACTAAATTGTTTCTACAGTATGTGTGACGTTTTGTTTATTTTGTAGGTGTGTATTCAAGAGTGTTATTAATAAAATAGAGTTCTTATTAAAGCACGGTTTATGGATTTCTGTGAACAGCGATGAAGCCAAAGAAGATAGTATTTTTTTTAAAGACGTGTACACTTAGACCTAGAGCTGGTTTCTGTCACAGTCGTTGCAGCTTTATCAGTGCATGCATATAAATTGTCTTTATGTTTGTTACAGTGTTTTGGGGGCGGGACATTTGAATGTTATTAAATATGTCTTTAGAATTTTCTTTTTAGATACATTTGTTGAATTTTTTGCACTAACAATTGGAATAAAGATGAATGATTAAAATGCATGATATATACACATATATATATATAGCTATGTGTGTGTGTGTGTGTGTGTGTGTGTGTGTGTGTGTGTGTGTGTGTTTTTTTATAGTTAACAAAGATATGGCAGGGAGCTCATTCAAAATGTTAATTTAATGTAATTAAATGCATGTTTATATCTAAATGCTACTTGACAAAAGTACTACATGTGCAAATAAACTAGTTTTGGTCAAAAAATATAATTTAATATTACTAACAAGATTCAAATGATAAGTCAAATATTATCTCATTGCTCATAATATTGTAAATCACATGCTCAAATGCAACAATTTAGTTATTTTCAGGAAAATTATAACTAAAACATCACCCTCAGGTCATCCAAGATTAGGATGAGTTTGTGTCTTCATCAGGTTTGGAGAAATGTAGCATTTCATCAGTGTCTCATCAATGGATGCTCTGCAGTGAATGGGTGCCGTCAGAATGAGAGTCCAAACAGCTGATAAAAGCATCACAATAATCCACAAATAAATGTAAATAAAGACTTTTTTAACTTGCTTTGGCTAAAATATAAGTCTGCTATCCATAATATTGCTGAAAAGTTATTTAGTCTGAATCAGGAGAGAAATCTGCACAGGTCAAGCATCATTTACATTACGTTTAGTCATTTAGCAGACACTTTTATCCAAAGTGACCTGCAAATGAGGACAATGGAAGCAATCAAAATCAACAAAAGAGCAATGATATGCAAGTGCTATGACAAGGCGCAGTACATGTAGCATTTTCTTTTTAATTCTATAATAATAATGAAAACACATGTAGATAAAGAATAGAGCAAGCTAGTGTTAGAGCCCTTTTTTGCTTTTGTTAATTTTATAATAAATAAAAAGAAAACAAACAGAATACAAAAAGATTAGAAAAGCCAGATTTATTTATTTTATTTGTGCATTTTTTAAAGAAAAACAAGCACTTTGTAAATGAATAGAGTGCAAATCTAAAAAGGACAAGTGTTTATTTATTTATTTATTGCATTTTTTTTAATGAGCTTAAACAGTCCAAAACAACTATAAACAATTATGTGGAAGGATTTTGATGTGAGAGACAACAAGAGATGGACTTATCACTGGATTATTGGCTCTTTTTTTTTTCCAGAAGTGATAATTATTGCTCCCATTCTGACGGCACCCATTCACTACAAGAGGATCCATTGGTGAGCAAGTGACGGAATGCTACATTTCTCCAAACCTGATGAAGAAACCAACTCTTATACAGTTTGGATTGCTGTATGGTGAGCACATTTTCAGCAAATTTAGATTTTTAGATGAACCACTTGTTTAAACATCACCCATGAAACCAAGCACTGAGCTCAGCTAGTGACTGAAAGAGTTTTCCCCTCATTAGAGAGCGTGTTCAGTGGCCCTAACTAGGTTGTGTGTGTAGTGGCCTGTCCTCGCCTGCCCTTGCAGGTTGACGGCACCGAGCCAGCCTGTTAAGAAGATGAGCCGGCTGTCCATCATCCCTCCACAGGGGACAGAGCGAGGGGGCGGCTCTTAACCCCTACGATCCGGCCTAATTGCCCCATGTTCAGCTGCTGCTTTCCATGCTTCAGTGACACAACACACACACACACAAACATACGGTCCACCTAAATCAAATTACATAACATGACAGAGTTTAATACATTAATGCCATTACATCATCTATTTCCTCTCATGCATCATATTTTGCAATAAAATGAAAATACTGGAATTATGTAGTGAACACATGCCAATGTCAGTTTTGCTTTAGTTATAATCTAAAATGAATCTTTTTGTGATGTGGTAAAACTGGCTGTCAGTGCGCCCTATTACATGACCTGTTACGAGCGTCGACTGACGAATGTGAACTAAAGGTCAGAGGTCAAGAGGCTGACCGGTGCTCAGTTTTGACAGATGACGTCAGTCCAGGGATTCTACATGGATGCTGACTAGTTTAATTAAAGAAATTTAGCTTACGTTAAAAATAAGTGACAGGTGACTTAAATGAAACTCAACTTATTTATCTGACATGCAAGAACCAAAATGCTAAAATAAACAGAATAAGAGTGACTTTGACAAGAAAATGTGTGGTGCTCAAGCATGTAGTAGTTGTAGTACAGTAGTTTTCCACCCATTTATCAAATGATCTGTGTCACAGAAATCAAAAGACCAGTGTTACACAATTTTAGCAGTACAGTACAAACACTGCTTTTTTGCTTTTCTTACTTTTCTTTTGCTTTCCATTACTTTTAAATAAACCTGCTTTTTTTAAAGTAAATAAATAAAATCTAAATAAAGTGAGTTTTTTGCTTAAAACAGAACAACACAAAAAAATGTCAAATGCGGTCAGAAAAAACTTTTTTTTTTTTACTTTTATTTTTCTCGAGTTATACAAATTGACGAATTTTTTTTTTTTTACTTTTTCAAAATTAAGTGCATTTATAATTCAATTAGAATGGGTTGAAAAAAATTTAATTGCACTGATTAACAGAAAAATATTATTGTTTTCCATTTTAATTATACAAACATTTTCCAGCTGTTTATTTTTTTTATTAAGTAGATTTATTCTTAAAACAGGAAAAATATCTGTCAAAGGGTATAAAATAAATATTGTTTCCCTTTGAACTGTACAGACGGACAGATATTTTTTTGTATTAAGTTTAAACTCAAAATACAATTTGAATCATTTTGCTTTTCCTGTAAATGTATCTTGATTTAACAATGTTTAGATATTTGAAAAAAAAAATGAGTAAGAAAATAATTTTCTTGCAGTGAATATCGGCCACCCTATTCTCTAAATATTTGCATTGGCTAATGTGAAAAAAAAAACATCTATTTTCCTCAGGTCTGAAAACTGTTGAGATCTCTTTGCACAGACCACAAACACTGCAACACTGACTGTGATTCACTGCTAAATTCCTGGCTCTAGTGAGGGTCTGATAATAATGAATTGATTGTGTGTGTTTTTCGGTCCTCACGCTGTGCAGGGATCTGGAACTTGGGATGTAGTTAACTCTCTGATTAGTGGAACATGCTCTACGGTGCAAATAATAAGAGAAGCAAGCGGAATTAATCAGGTTTGATTTCTACAGCTTTTTTATGTCTTCTTCGCATGCCATAATGAGACAGTTTGGCAAGAACGAGAACGTGCTTAACCGGTGCCTTCCATTTTTTTTGTGGCTTGTGAGGACATGCGGTATGTTTGAAATGTTGCCATATTACTAGCACTATTTTTGCAGTCTGTAGTGTGTATGCATGAAATTAATGCATGCAAACTTTTAGATGCATGGAAAACCCAAACTACAACATCTGCCTAAGAATTTAATGCATTCACAACAAACACAGAGTGAAATAATGCATTGCAGTGAACTTGACCTCCTATTTCCAATGTGAACTTTAAGCTAAAATAAATTCAGACTTCAAATTGGATTTAAAATGCAAAATAATCGTATTTAATATGCAACTCTCAAGAAAAATAGCATATGTCATTAAATTAGCCTTAATTCAGTTTTGGCACAAATTTTTTTTTAATTAATCTATCTAGAAAAATAGGATGCAGTTCAACATTAGACTGCATTACTACTGCTTGGTTTACATATATTTACTAAATCATGAATGTACAAGCATGAACAAAAACCTTCAAATACCTGATCACAGGGTCACAGCGCCATCTTCAGCTGCTCAGTTGAACTGCACTAACAACTCAATTGTCCAATATGCATGAATCCCCAGTAAATCCACTCTTACAGCATTTGCAAACCATTTTTTTTTAATAATGTGACAGTATTTTAGAGTGAAACAGGAAATTCAGTGTGAGAACATTTAGGGACTGGGAGTTGATTTTACCACTGGGAATTTAATGCAAGTCTAAATTGCATTGCTTTATTTGGATTATTTCGATATTTTTTTGCAGTGTGCATCTGTGCATGCGCATGCTTTATGGGCTAATCATTGCTATTCAAGACATGATTCATAATTCAAATAATATTTTTTCAGATGCATATGAATGGTGCTGCCCCAAGTAGGCCAAGATTCGACAGGTAACCATTACTTGTAAAGGCTTAGATTAAAAATGAAAAAAAAAAAAATAATGTTTTCATCTCACATGTAGGCCTATGATTTTCTTTTTCTGTGCACCACAAAATGAGGAGATTAGCAGAATGTCCACACTGCATTTTTGACCTAGGGATGTTAAGCAACGAAAATGTAATAAACTACTTGTAAATATTTCAATTTGTATTGTGTTCCTAAAAGGGTGTAAATGTAAACAAATCGTCTTATAAATTGCAGCTTAAATATACTTCCTCATATTCCTTCCTTATCAAGTTTCTAAGATCATTAATGAAGTTTGTTTTCTAGACAACAAACTCTTAGAAAAAGGGGATCATTGGGGTTCTATATAGAACCATAGGGTTCTTTACTCAACTCCAAAGAACCTTTTATGCTAAAAAGGTTCTATAATGACAAGAAAGAACCCTTTTGGTACAAACGGTTCATGTCTTGAATTTTGTGATCATTCACATGCATTCATCAATGCATTTGAATACACCGAATAATGCAGTGAAAGAACGCACTCAAAATGCACACGTTCACTACTATGACTTCATCGTGTAACTTTACATTAGCCTAGATGCGTGCACTTTTAAGGGTACGATTTGTTTAGTTTTTTAATATACTTGATACTGTTAAAAGGCACATCATTAAAATTGA
Organism: Carassius auratus; assembly: GCF_003368295.1. Taxonomy (NCBI): domain Eukaryota; kingdom Metazoa; phylum Chordata; class Actinopteri; order Cypriniformes; family Cyprinidae; genus Carassius; species Carassius auratus. Next base: position 69,989 of record NW_020524630.1, read on the forward strand.
CTCAAATGATTCGCTATCCCGCTCCAACTCCCAAACTGGAGTCAGATGACTCAAATGATTCGCGAACCCGCTTTGAACTCCCGACCTGACTCAAATGATTCGCGAACCCGCTACGAACTCCCGACCTGACTCAAATGATTCGCGAACCCGCTACGAACTCCCGACCTGACTCAAATGATTCGCGAACCCGCTACGAACTCCCGACCTGACTCAAATGATTCGCGAACCCGCTACGAACTCCCGACCTGACTCAAATGATTCGCGAACCCGCTACGAACTCCCGAACTGACTCAAATGATTCGCGAACCCGCTACGAACTCCCGACCTGATTCAAATGATTAGCGATCCCCGAACTGACTCAAATGATTCGCGAACCCGCTACGAACTCCCGAACTTATTCAAATGATTCGCGATCCCCAAATTGACTAAAATGATACGCGATCCCGCTACGAACTCCCGAACCAACTCAAATGATTCGCGAACCCGCTACGAACTCCCGAACTGACTCAAATGATTTGCGATCCCACATAATGCTATAAAAGTGTGCACATGGAGAGAAATAAACAGCAGATGTTCATGTTAACAACTTCTTTAACTTGAGCAAACGCTGCTAATACACATACATTTGTTAATAAAGTAAATAAAACGAAAACATGAATGTTTTAATGCTACTGAATAAAAATAAACGATCCACTAGAAAGTCATTGCTCATCATGACAGGACCTGGATCAGTGAGCTGCGTCTCGGGCCGATGACGCCACTTCCAGGAGGGCATGTTGTACACGCCCCCGTCCCTTGACTCCGCCCCCACGTCAATACAGTGCCACAAAGAGTGACGTGCAGAAAAGTGAAGCGCAAAGGAAAAATGGTATCGCAAGCTCAAACTAGACTGACACAAAATAAAAGTAGGCGTTGCAAATAAATAAATAGATATGACCATGGAAAATATTTATTGCAAAATTTGTTTCATTTGTTTCGCAATTCTGAATTTTTGTTTGCAAAAAGCAAATTTATTTTCCTCAATACTTTAAATAAAATGTTTTAAATTTGTTTTGTATATTTTAAACAAGTTAAATCTTTCTGATTTATTAAAATAAAAAGTCACATACATGGATTTTTATGGGCTAAGCCCCGGATCTCCACTCACCCCAGAACCACCCCTGCCTAGCAATATCTGCATTGAAAACAAATCAAATGCATGACAGTCCTGCAACAAGTTTTATTGTAGGATTTAGTGGAAACTGCATTTCGATTCATCTGAGGAATATTATATATTCAACACGTTGTTTATTGTAAAAGTTTGGATTTGTTATTGTCGTTTTCCACAAGTTGTCTTCAAACACAACGCAATTTATTGTATTTTACAGTTACAGTATCATAGCAAAGTCAACAGATAGAGCAGAGCAAGCTGTATTTAGAGGAAAATAAAACCCCGTATTTGTGTAGGCACCGTTTTCCGCGTACACGTCTCGCTGTGAAAATCCCACTCAACCGGCTTCCTTCTAATGTTATCCTGGAAACTGATCCTGAGTCAGTTTTGTCTTGTCATGTGAAGCGACCGCGGGTCATTGCTTGCAGTAACGGCTGGTCTGAGAACAGCAGAAGAGGCTGATACAGTCTCCGCTGTAGAGAAGAGTCAGGCACTTCGTGGTCTCTTGTGATTGGTCGAGAGCGTCAGCTGCGGACCAATCAGCGGCAGACATCTGTGCAGCCATGCACTACTCCCAAGGCACGGATAAACTGAGGGCAGCAGAGCGCGTGAGGAGCGGAGAGTGTGCGGGTTAATTCCTCAAATTATTAACAAAAATGCAAATTATTACATTATTCCAACTTGTTTCTGCCTCGTTATTGGCACTGGCTGCCAATGCAGAGGTATTCTTTAAAGAGCAGTTTCTGGATGGAGGTGAGTGGATCACTGAACTTGCATGTCATGGTTGATTTGTAGGTCACAATATAAAAAGTGACATTAAAATCGGTTATTGACTGAATAATTAATAAGCTGTGATGCTTAATTATACTTTTGTTATGTTTGCAAAGTTAATTTGATCTCTTAGCAGTATTTTTTTACGCATATTAGTTTGACAGCAAAAACGAAACCAATAAAAATGTCTTTCTTTCTTTCTTTCTTTTTTTCTTTCTTTCTTTCTTTCTTTGCATTGCACAATGAATGTACAGTACTGAAAAAGTGCATTATGGCACATGGGTTGTTGACATGGATTAAGTTTTAAAAAACATTAAAAATAAAAAATAGGTTAAATTTTAGGCTATGTATGCTTGTGTACTCCTAAAAGTTGACAAAATACATAATTTAACAAGTTAAAACTTCTATTCTGGGACCAAAGGTTCTGATGAGTCATCTTGCACTTAGGGGCGTGTCCAAATATTTGTCCAATAAAATGCTGTGTTGAGTGAGAAAAACATGCCCCTTGAGATCCATGACCGCAAAAGACAGTATCAAGTCATTTAAGGCCTTGTCTAAATGGTTTATTAATTGCACAAGATGTCAACTACATTTTTCAAACATCTGTAAATAAATTTTAATAATGCAACTGAAAGCAAAACTTAAATTAGCACATGCAAACTTCACGTGTCTATCAAACGGGTTTGAAAGAACAGGAAGTTTCTTAAGATATTCCACAAACTTCCTTAAATATCAATCATTAAACGTGTGTGGAATGTGATCGAACCTGCAACGCTCATAAACTCTTCTCCTTTCCTCTTCAAGTTCATAGATAAAAAGCTATATGATTGCACAAATCTTGTACAAATTGAGTTGGCTGAAGATGACACAAATATTTATAGTTTTTTTTATTATTATGTATTTTTAGTACCCTGATTTGCTTCATAAACTGATTTACTTTGCAACGTTGACACTGTTATTGAACTGGACTCGATCTAAATTGATCTGATTAATGACATTATAGTCTTCTATAGAGCTGCTTTAGAGCTGGAAATGAATAAGCTTCACAATAATTTAAATAAACCCCCTTATTTTCCTGTTTTTAAATGTCAAACTGTGTCAAAGCAACTTGTGTATTTGCATGATTCGTCCCTTTCTAGGATACGAATCCAGTTTCCATCTCATCCTTGTTCGCAGTCACTGTCTCTGATATTGTTTTAGCCTTATTTCTTCGCTTCTAACTCTATTTTCTGAATTCGCAGATGCCTGGAAGAGTCGATGGGTGAACTCTGAGCACAAATCTGACTATGGCCAGTTTAAACTAACCGCCGGAAACTTCTACGGAGATGCTGAGAAAGACAAGGGTAGGCTTTTACATCCCTAGGAACTTTACCTTTGGTTCAGGAAAGAAGCAGATGAAGAGTTTGCTCGACTTTTCTTCGCCGACAGGTCTCCAGACGAGCCAGGATGCTCGTTTTTACGCCACCTCCGCCCGCTTCGAGCCCTTCAGCAACGAGGGCAAACCTCTGGTGATCCAGTTCACCGTCAAACACGAGCAGAAGATCGACTGCGGAGGCGGATACGTTAAAGTCTTCCCGGCTGATCTCAACCAGGCGGACATGCACGGAGACTCCCAGTATTACGTCATGTTCGGTACGTCGACCGCAACCTCTTGATTTACTATAGAAAACGATCATTGATTTATATTTCGGTGTCTTAATCATCTCGACAGGGCCTGATATCTGCGGCTACAGCACTAAGAAGGTCCACGTCATCTTCAACTACAAAGGCAAGAACCACCTCATCAAGAAAGAGATCAAATGCAAGGTGAGATCAAATCCAGGGTTTTAGAAGACAGTATTCAGTAATATTATCGATTTAATGCACTGACACTGTCGGACGAGAACAAAATGTGAACTGAATTGAGGTGATAATGATAAATCATTGACATTATTAGACTAAACTGATCTGAATAAATATAATAAAAAAATTCATTCACATATGTCACTTTTATGTCATATTTTGTCTATATGTGAAGATACGTGTTTGAATAAAATTAAGCAATAAATAAAGCCAAAAATGTAGGCTACTGTGAGATTGGAAATGTAATTTCTTGCCACTGAAATCTGTTTACAACATAAATTGAGCATTAAATTTAAAATATATTTTAGCCAGAAAATCTATAAAATTAGAAAATCTGTCAAATAATTGTCATAGAATGAAATTGACATTTTAAAGCAAGCTGTCTAAATGAAATCTCTTTCTTCTCTCCAGGATGATGAATTGACTCACTTGTACACACTGATCCTGAATCCGGATCAGACGTACGAGGTGAAGATTGACAACGAGAAGGTGGAGTCCGGCTCTCTGGAGGAGGACTGGGACTTTCTGCCCCCAAAGAAGATCAAGGACCCCGAAGCCAAGAAGCCTGAGGACTGGGACGACCGCGCCAAGATCGACGACGAGTCGGACACCAAACCCGAGGTTCGATTCGGTCTCACATCAGCTAAGCTGGGTTACTTTCAGCTTTTAACTCTGACTGTATAATGTTGTCAGGACTGGGATAAGCCAGAGAACATTCCCGATCCTGATGCCAAGAAGCCAGACGACTGGGATGAAGATATGGATGGAGAGTGGGAACCTGCCATGATCCCAAACCCAGAGTACAAGGTACAGACTTACACACTTTAAGATGCTTCCTCAGCACTCCGGATCCCTGATCTTCATTTATTGTTGTGTTTTGGTGCAGGGTGAGTGGAAGCCCAAACAGATCGACAACCCCAACTACAAAGGTGTGTGGGTGCATCCTGAAATCGACAACCCTGAATACTCTCCTGATGCTGAGATCTACAAATTTGACAACGTTGGAGTCCTTGGGCTGGATCTCTGGCAGGTAAGACGCCTTAGTCTTGCCATAAAGTATCCTTTCATTTTTTAATCATGAAAATGAACAATATAAGTGCACCCCACACTGAAAAAAAAATATGCATTGAATTTACATAAAATAAAAATAAGGTAAGTGCTTGCAAATCATTTAGTTTAGCTACATTTAAATAAACTAAATTAGTTGACTAACTTTTAGCATGCTTTGTAGTTTAAATAAATGCTTGCAACCATTTACCTTAAAATTGCGTATAATTTTTTTTTTTCAGTGTAGAAAGCAATATAAAAATGTAAAAAGAAATTAAATTCAGCAACACATGTGGTAGTATTCATGGCATGCATTCGCTCTGTCAGGACGGTTTATTTATACTGAATTTTAATTCTTGCTTTAAACATCAGTCTATTTTTCTGCAATGGTTTGATTTAAATTATGGTTTCTCTCTTTTAAGCCATTTCAGAGGAGTTATTAAATATTAATCAAATAATTACTAAATTACTGAAACTTTAAATAAACGATAATTTAAATGCAAAAATAAAAAATTATCAATATTTATAATTATAATTATAAATCTGTATTAAGCCCTAATTAGAGCTATTTTAGTATTTTAAGCAATTTGTTTTTCAATAATATTTTGAATACTTTTTTATTATTTTAGTAATTTTGTTATGTATTTTTAGAATTTTTATTAGTTTTTGTTTTTTAAATACAGTATACAATACAGTCTATTTTAAATACAGTCTATTTTTATTAATCATTTAAAAATGTTTTATAAACTTTTTTTAGTTTTAGTTTATTTTAGTACATCAAGTGAAGCTAAATAAAAATTAGAACTATTTTTAACATTGTATTTAATTTATTGGTTTTAGTACAGTTTTAGTTAATTATAATAAAAACCCTGGTTTGTGGTTGCAAACGCAGTAGTGAGTTTAGAAAGAGGAAATCTATTTTAGAACTTCTGATATGACTATTTGTCAGCACATGTCTCATCGCTCTTTACACCGTGTTTGCACATTAAACCACTAAGAGGTACTTTTCTCTCTTAACAAATTCACTTCATCTTTGTGTTTTGTCCCTCCAGGTAAAATCCGGCACAATTTTTGACAACTTCCTAATCACAGATGACGTGAAGGAAGCCGAGGATTTCGGAAATGAAACATGGGGTGCTACAAAGGTACCAAACACAGAATGACAGTGAAAGAGTTTGATTTTAGCACGGTGGATAATTTAATAAGCATTAAAGATACATTTTAAATTGTCTGTGTTGTCGCAGGGACCTGAGAAGAAAATGAAGGAGGAACAGGATGAGAAGAAACGCAAAGAGGAGGAGGAGAAGAACAAGGAGCAGAGCACAGAAGCAGACGATGAGGGGGAGGAAGATGAAGGAGAGGAGGAGGAAGAGGAGGAAGAGACAGAAGAGACTCCAGAGGACGGAGATGACGATGATGATGCGCTTCCTAAAGACGAACTGTAACACAGGAAGTAGAGTTCCGTCTGCATTCCGTGGTTGCCAGGGAAACGACCACAGTGCATTCATTCTAAACAGACGACAATGATGATGTCATGATGATGTCATACAGGGGCAAACAGGCGAATGAAAGTTCTCAACCCATACGTTTAATTTGTGACCATTGACCTTTAACGAGCCAGTTTTTTTTGTTATTGAAGAGTTTTGTGTACAGTACCAGGGATCTGATTAATGCTGATCTATGATCGGTTTATTGTGCCTTTCCTTGTTTGTAAAATCGACGCCCATGTTAGTCCATGCTGTTGGTGTCAGTTATGTTAGGAACTAGACACAATTCATGAAGTTTACTTGAATTATAGTTATGAAAGCCTGTTTGCACCGCTGAATACAAAAATAAAAAGAACATTTATCTCACAATTCTGACTTATTTTCTCACAGTTCTGAGTTTATATCTTACAATTTGGATGTTTTGTTTGGCAAATCCGACAAAAAAGTAAGAGTTGTAAGATATTAAGTCAAAATTGCAAGATATAAACTCATGATACTGAGAAAAAAAGTGAATTAGGAGCTTTAAACTCAAAGTGGCAAGATATAAAGTAAAAATTATGAGATCTAAACTCATGATACTGAAAAAGAAAGTCTGAATTGTGAGATTTAAAGTTAAAAGTGCTAGGTATAAACTCAAAATACTGAGAGAAAAATCAGAATTGTGAAATTCATTTTGAATTTTTTTAGACCGAAGTAAAAATTGAATTGTGAAACTTGTACTCAAAATGTTGAGAGATAAAAAGTCATTAAAAATTCATTTAATTTTTTTTTATTTTGTAGCAGAAACAAAAAGCCTCAGAATTGCAAAGGAAAAAGTCAGCATACTGGGTTTATATCTCACAATTCTGATGTTTTTCCTCAAAGTCTTGTGACAAAAGTTACAATTACATTTGAGTTTTTTCTTCATAGTGGAAACGGACTTCCATCAAAAGTATGGAATGACATGTTACACGGTTCCCAGCTTGCATACGTGTTTCTCCACACTCAAACTGAATAGTAGAGGATGTGATTGTTATTAATGAGTGATTAATCAGGTCAGAGGCTGGCTTTCAAACTATAGTCCCATTTTTTCTGTAAACAGTTGCAGGAAAACTTGCAACGAGGACCGATGATTGTTTGTACTGTTGTGCAAAAGACACAATTGGCATAATGTTCCTTTGGCACTGATGATTTAGTTTTGTTCTGTTACCGCGGTATGTGTGCTGTGGTTGTTATCAATCTCTTAAAGAAGACATTCAGGAAAAGCCCTTTCTTTTTCTAGCTCTATTTATTACAAAAGTCTTTCAGTTTGAGTTTCAGATCATCAGTGGCAGTAACATCTGTGGTGTTTTGTTAATTGAAAATAACTAGCTACTGTAAGGGATGTGGTAATATTTGCAAAGTTTTTAAGGCCTCGTTAAAACACAAACTAGTTGTCTACACACTGTGAACTAAATCCCAAATGTTCAAATTGGATTGGTACTGAAAATCCTGTTTAGTGACATTAAACCACCTTTTTACATGTCGAGAGTTGTAATTAATGCCAAAGTTTTAATAAATAACTTTATTGTACATGCAGTTGCAATATTCTGTGAGTTTTTGAGCACATCATGGTTTTATACTCAGAATTTCATGCTGTTATTTATTTATTTACAATCATATATTTACACATTACACATTTCCCAAGGATGCATCATTTCTCTAGAATGCATGTTAATCATCTTTTTCTGTCAATGTTTTGAGTAATAATCATTCTTGTGTGGTTTAGTGAATATATGTTTACTTTGTGTATGCAACACTAAAGCCGCTCCCTAAACGAATTGCACTTGAAAATCTGAAACTGATGAAGTTTTCTCATCTGAAACCATCTGTAAGAAGATTTAAAACAGTGCAGGTGGTGCACAGCTGTATAAAGACGTTGATTTGTGTAAATCTCACTAAAGATATTCCACAGACTTTATTCAATCTTTTTTTTTTCTTCATAATTTGAATTGCATAAAAGTGGTCAAGTACGCAGTTAGAGACTAAGACATGTTTAGGTTATTTCTGGTTGCCGCTTGCATTATTTTCACAATTTTTTTTATGAAAAATCTGACTAACATCGTCCTTTGAGTGTCATTCTTAATTCCTATCGCATCAGTTTTACTATATGTCAGGCATTTACGAATCTGGCACACAAGATGGAGACATTTTACAGAACAATAACTATTTCTCAAGACTTTCTCTTAAGAGGAGCTTCAGATACATGTAAGCCTATTGATTTTCTTTTCTTTTCTGTTGTTCTTTTCTTGACTTAAGGCCTATCACACATTCTCCCATAGCATTGTTTCAAATATATCATTTAAAACGAATGATTTTCTATATATTTTATGTTCTGCATTATGTTTTGCATGCTTTTTACCAGGTTTTGCATTTTAGATTAATAACATAGATCAGTGGTTTTCAACCTGTGGTCCGCGGCCCCCTAGTGGGCCGCGGTGGTATTGCAGGTGGGCCGCCAATTATTTTCTGTTCATTTCCAGTCCATTCTAGGGCTGTGCGATTAAAAGAAAACGTCCTAAAATCAAGATTTGAGCGTGCGCATATGCCTAACTCCAGGTTCACACACTGTCTGTGATGCGCCTTTTTTCTGAGCCAATGTTGACGGATCAGAGCGTTCTCACTGCGGTAAAAAGCTAGAAATAAAAACGTGCGAAAATAATTCATGTCTAACACATGAGCATAGAGTGAATTTGTTAGTGAACAGGATGCAGTTTAAGTGAGAGGAGACACGTTTTAAGTGTGCACACTCTCTCCTCGCAAAGCAGCGTGTATCTGAGCAAGCACGACCGGTTTTGTGACAGAGCAAAGGAAATCTGCTGCGAACAGAGAGATTCGCACTCGTGCATTATTTTAATGTGCTTTCGGGTTATATTTATGCGCTCTCACTGCTGACCGCATACACATACTGTATACACACTGCAAACACCTGAGGCACCGCTACAATTAATGAGCTCTATGAACAATGCATGGCAAAAAAGAAAAAAAAGTCCCTGTATACAGGATTTTTATTTATTTATTTATTTTTTGCCACAAGTCTATACATTTTTTTACATCTTCACTATAGTGATACTTTTGACTTATGTCTGTTCTAGAGATGTTACAACTTTTTGATAAAGCTCTGATTGGTTTTCTTTTGGAAATATGTTTCAAGTTAATCCTGAATTAATTTATGACTGTAAAAGCACAATTGTAAAATTGATAAAAAAAATCGCGATAGTTTTTTTGTTTTGTTTTTTGTCCATATCGCACAGCCCTAGTTTATTCAATAAATATAGTTTAAAATCTAGCTTCTGAGTACTAAGTTATTAACCCAACAATAGCGGGGTCAGTTAATTTTTTTGAAGTGGGCCGCACAAACATATGTGTTTGATTGTGTGGGCCGCGAGTTGAAAAAGGTTGGGAACCACTGACATAGATAATCATAATCAATAGGATATGGACATGTTTGTGCACAATCGTCCCAGAATAGCTTAATTTAGTAGGCCAGACTTAAGAACAGGTGAACAAGTTAAAATAATAAATTTAGCGAAACAAACCACCTCTGTCATAGCAAGGGCACGATCTTAAATGAGTCTTTAATGATCACACGTTTGACATTGGCTTTGCGCGTTCACGAGACCGAGTCCTGTGCGCGAGCGCGTGCTCGTGGATCAGGAAATATGGCGGCGCTCACGCCTCTCAGTCAGGTAATGAGTTTAAAAGTTTAATTACAGATATTATATTCTGTAAAATACATTTTCAGAGGATTTCTATAGATCGTGTTCTCTGGTTGTGAGAAATGCTGTTACGTCATATTTAGGCGTAAAAGCGCGGGAGTTTGTCTCTCTTGTGAAACAGGCGAAGTTATCAATTGTTGTTAGCGAATATTTCTTAGTTATGTTTCCGTTTTGCCTCGTTATGTTTTTTAAAAGTTTCCGATAATTGATTGCTGACTGATTTGCGCTTTCAAGGTCGCTGTTTTGCAACTTTTTTGACTCGTGACAGCTGTTTGTGAAGCACCTTTACGAAACCGATGTGTGTTTTATATGATTCCTGTCAGTGAATTATTCTGAATTTTGTTCAGGAGCATTATTATTATTTTGTAATTTGTGTTATGCCAGCATTTTGTTTGTGTACTTTGTCTTTAACGAGAAAAAAACTGTTTTTATCATCCTGTGACGTCATCGATGCCCACAGACGCCCCTGTCCTTCAGATTACTATAATAATATTATTAACTATTATTATTATTATTATTATTATTAACAATAATCATACATACTTTATACATCATGGTGGTATTTATTGTAAGATTTAACAAGAATTACGTATTTTCCACTCCTTTCCATACAAATGTTAATATTTATTTCGTTTGCAATTTTCATTATATTATTATATATATTTATTATAATATATATATATATATATATATATATATATATATATTATAATATATTTTTTGCTATTTGTTTTTAATTATATTGGTAACTCTTTAGAGTAAGCTTTTATTAGGTAGTTATCCATTAAATAAACAGTAAGTATATACAGTATTTCCTAATTGTAATGATTTTCCCATTTATATTTGTATTTTTTTCTCTCTTTATTGCTATTTATGCAGTTATCAAGTGGAAACCCTGCGTATGAGAGCTTCTACAGACAGGTAAATTCATTAAACTTGACTTATATGGGACGCAACTGTATAGAAATGTCTGGGAAATTAGCTGTTGTATATAAAATGGAATAAATAAAGCCCTGATATTATGAGCTCCCAGTGAAGTGTAATATGAATAAGTACACTGATGATGTGTTGTTCATCTTTGGCTCCTGTGGTGTTTGTTGCAGGTGGATCCGGGAAGCACTGGGAAAGTTGGCACTTTGTGTCAGGTGAGGATTAATAATCACGAAAGCTTTGAGATGCAGCGGTAAATAGGTCAATTGTTTTTTTTCTATACATCAAAAAACCTGAAAGATAAAATGTATCAAAATATTGGGATAGCACGACTGTTTTCACAATTGATAATAATCAGAAATGTCTCTCGAGCAGTAAATCATCATATTTTCATGATATCTGTAGATCATGTGACACTGAAGACTGGAGGAATGATGCTGAAAATACAGCTGCACATCACAGAAATAAATTACATTTTACTATATAATAGAAAACACTTATTTTAAATGGTTATAATAATAATTTTCTAAATTATTGTGTTTGTTGGTACTCTTGGTGAGTGGAAGACACTTCTTTCAAAAAACTTTTTTTTAAATCAAAATGTAATTTTAAATCAAATCAAACACCAAGTTTTAAAAAAAAAATATCTAATATAATATAATAAAAAGTACAGTATTAAAAAAATGACCAATTCAAACTGATGCTGATTATTAAACATATTGCTAATTGCATATTGCTTTAGATCTTTAGTATATTCATAAATTAACTTCATGGTTTCATAAATGTTTTTTTATCGACTTCTCTATCTCTGTTTTGTAGATTTGGGATCTCAGTGACATTGACAAAGATGGACACTTGGATAAAGAAGAGTTTTCAGTGGTAAGTCAATTAATGCATCAAACAAAATGCCATGTTGTTTAATAGCAGTGATGTGATCAGACCTCGTTCTGAAGCGTTTGTGCTCCAGGTTCAGTCATTTTAATTTTTAGTGTTATCATCAGTGACAGGAGGAAACAGGCCAGTTGCTTAAAAACCAGAAAGCGAAATCACAATGCTCACTTCATTTGCTTTTCTCAGGCCATGCACCTGGTTTATGCAGCTAGAGAGAAGGAGTCTGTGCCATCCACCCTCCCATCCGCTCTCATCCCTCCATCCAAGCACAAGAAGATCGCAGGCGCTCTTCCGGGATCCGTTCCCGTTCTTCCCTCAACCCCGTTCCTGCTAAATAAGAACCTGAGGCCCACGGCGCTCCTTTCCAAGAGTCCTCTGGGTAGCAGCACAAATCTGTCTCCGTCACGTCAGCCTCAAACACACACACAGGTGAACACCAGAGCGTTCGTGCTGTGTGTAAACCTGTCGATCTTGATCTAACACTCATAAGACTAGTCAAACTGCATTCTTATCCGCTCCTGGAGCTCTAGTCCTCATTAGATTTGATGCAAAATTCACTTTTACATGTTGTTCGAACATAATGCACACATTTGTACACATCCACAAAATCAAAATCCACTGTGTTTTTATTTTCTTTAATCCTCATAAATAATATCCTTTTCTCAAATCAAGCCGTTCTCAGCTTCTTGGCTGAGTGATGTCGCACAGACCCAGGCTCCTCCCACGATTGTTTGATTGACATGGGCGTTTTACCTTAGCCCCGCCCACTGAGTGACTGTCATCAGTGCTCCATAGTTTCACCGCAGGAGCAGATGTAGACAAGAATGACTCCTAAGAGATTGAAGTGTTTTGTTGTTGGATGTATTAATGAGCATAAGCAGGCGTCATTTACTCCAGACATCGCTGAAAGACGCAGTGAAACTGAACTACAGCTAAAATTAATTAAAGCTATATAATAATTAATTAAAAACTGCAATAAATAATGAAAAAGCACACACACACGCATATATATACATATATGCATGTATCTATATAATAAAATCAAAATGAAAACTGAAAGTATATAATTTAATAAAATCAAACTTAAAATATAAATTATACTGCACAAAATGATTTCCCTATGTACCATTTTTGCATAAAAATTTTAAACTACATCTAGAAATTAATAAATAACGTGCATCTGTTTTCTAATGTTTTTATTCAATTTATGAAGGTGCTGTAAATTGAATTGTTTTATATATAAAATTGAACAATACTATGCTATTTTCTTTTACATGCAACCTAGATTTAGTTTAATTGTAAAAAATTAAAAAAATAAAAGTTGATGCATCTATTGCATCCAGCTTGCTTTCTCACTGACCCGCCTCAAACTTATTGGCTTACATGCATTTATGTTCATAAATATGATCTTTCCAACATGACCTGAAAGTCACCCACAGCCTTTTTAAAGCAATTTGTGTGTTTGCAAAATGAACGTTCTGAGCAATTGCATTTGTCATGTTACACATTCTCCTCCTTTCATACTTGGGTTCACATAGTTTTCTGTTGTTTTGGTGTGCAAGTCACTTGCGGACACGCAGTGTACGGGAAACTCACCAAATAGCAGTTCTGTCTGGCGATGCACCTGATTCAGGAGAAGGTGAAAGGAGTGGATCCTCCTCAGAGTCTGAGCCCTGAGATGATACCACCGTCTGAGAGAAAAGCCGTCAGCACTCGGGTGAGAGGACTAAACAAACACATGCATGACATGCATCCTCTCATGATCAAAAGCAGGATTGCTTTTAAAGGTCCCAGTATTTAATAGGACACTTCACCCAAAAATAAAAATTCTGTCATTGTTTCAAACAGCGTTTTTTGTCGATTGCACTGTTTCACCACTAGGTGGCGACAAATGACTTTACAATGTATTTGCCAATTAATGCATTTTTAATTCAAGAGAATCGTTCAAAAACCCTGAATGAAACAAGTGAAGTAGATTTATGAGTGAGTCGTTGAATCAGTGATTTAAACAACTTTTTCTTCATTATAATATAAAAAATGGGGTCTTAAATATATTATATATATAAACTACAAGACAAAAGTTTTTGAACCGTAAGATGTGTAATGTTTTTAAAGTCTCTTCTGCTCACCAAACTTTATTTATTTGATCCAAAGTACAGCAAAAACAGGAAAATTGTGAAATATTTTTACAATTTAAAATAACAGCTTTCTACTTGAATGTATTTTAAACTGTAATTTATTTCTGTGATGCACAGCTGAATTTTCAGGATCATTACTCCAGTCTTCAGTGTCACATGATCTTCAGAAATTATTTTAATATTCAGATTTGCTGTTCAAAAAAACATTTATTATTATTGTGTTGAAAACAGATGGGTATAATTTTTTCAGGTTTCTTTGATAGACCGTTCAGAAGAACAAAATTTATGTGAAATAGAAATTTTTAAAAATGTATTTGTCACACTTGATCAATTTAAAGAATCCTTGCAAAATAAAAATGTTAATTTATATACTTGTGATAATGATAATAGTAATAATAATATTTAAAAAAAAGGTTTCTTTAGCAACAAATCAGCATATCAGAATGATGCTGAAAATACAGCTTTGATCACAGAAATAAATTACATTTTATAATATATTCCAATAGAAAGCAGTTTTGTTTTAAATTGTAAAACTGTATCACAACATTACTACTTTTGCTGTACATTTTTCAAAATTGAGATTTATACATCAACAACATACAGGATCGGACAATATTTGGGCAATATCTGGACTCTGAGGGAGCAAACAAATCGAAATATTGAGAAAATCACCTTTAAAGTTGTTCAGATTAATTCTTAGCAATGTATATTACTAAACAAAAATGACGTTACTGTGTGTGGAAGCTGCTATTGAGATCCTCCATGAACCACTGAAAGAATAAACTATTCTCTAAATAATGTGTACAGTGGCAGTCTTCATTTAAAACTTGTAAAATTAATTTAAAAGACACTGCCTGGCTACAAAAAGTCGCCATCTGGATTTAAATAAGCAAGTACTTAGTCTAGGATCATTATTGCAGCGATTAAAATGTTTCTGTTAATTATTTTAACACTAACTCATTCAGCTTTTCAGTTCTCAAGCAAAACTATGTTGGAAGATGTCCATAGTCCAGGATGATGAAAGCAAATATTTATTTTCTTAAAAAATTATTTGCAATAAGAATTGAAGAATGCACATAGTCTGTTTTGGTTTCATGTTGCCTGAAGTTAATGTCTTTATGCTCAGGTGATGAGAACGTAGATATTACATGACAAACTTCTCATGCACAAAACTGACTAGCTGGAAATATAATGAAACCTAATGCCAAAATTCAAATAAAAACGAATGCAAACTAAATAGAAATGTTTAATAAAATTAAAAAAATTACAAAAAATGTATTAAAATTAAATCAGAATATTATAAAAAAACTGATATATTAAAAAAAGGTTTCTGCATGTATGATTTCTACAATATCTTGAAATCTGCATCTATGAAATTATAAATATTGTCTATCAAGTTTTTTATTGCTTTGTTCTCATTCAGTGTTATGATGTTGAATAAATAGTAATTTCTTACAGTGTGTTGCCTGTGTGTTTGCTCGGGCGCCTCCTAGCGTTCATCCTGTGTACTGCATAATTATACACACGTACTGTAGATGACAGACCATGACTGTCTCTTACATAACATGATTTTTCCAGGACAGCAGGAGTATTGTTGGGTTGGTTGAGCTGACGGGAATCAAGGACCTCGATGACATCAACCAGGAAATCTCCCAGCTGCAGAGGTCAGAGAGTTCATGCACGGACAATTATAACCATACCTCTGGCATTTCTCTAGGTACTTATTTAGCTTTCGTTTCTGATTTTTGGTGCATAGTGAGAAACGCATATTGGAGACAGAAATCAGGCAGAAAGAAGAAGCCCTGCGAAAGAGGAATAGCGAAGTGCAGGTGATTGTGGTCAGTGCTTTGTCCCATGTCTCTTCAGTCTAAGGAGATTTTCCAGGTTGTTTCAGTTTCAAATAGTAACCAGATTTACATATTTAGCTGTTTGTGAAATGAGATTAAAGAACTACATGGTTCACCGTGGTTAGATAAATACCATTAGTTTTTTTTGAATTTTTATTCAGCTTTTAGTTGTGTATATTATAGTCTTTTTTTTTTTTATTTATTTTTTTTTTTTTATTACTAAATGCTTTTAATTTTAGTTTTGTCCTTTTTATTAATTTTTAACTTATTTCTTTTTATGTATTTTCTATTTCAATTTTTTTATGTTACCATAATATATATTTTTATACCAAGTTTGTAAGCTAATAATTATATGATATTTTATTTCAGCACTATTTAAATTAGTGAAAATTATTTTTAATATTTTTTTTTTATCTAAATGAATTAATACTGATGAAATCTTGATTATAATATACAGGAAAAAAACAGTCTAAAGACATAAGACGAAGCTTTTAGTTGCATATTTTAGTTATTTATTTGTAGCAATGAGCATTTTTGTTTAAGTTATTAAATTTTTTATTTTTTTTATTTAAAGTTGAAATGTGATGACATTTGGTTTTACATTTTCAATCATTTAGTTTTAATACTTGTTAAGTGCTCGTTGTAGTAATATCCATTAACACAGTATTTATTAATATTTTGTACCAACTTTTATTTTTGTAATATATATTTTTGTATTTATTTAAATGTTATTTAAATTTACATTATTTAACTTTATTCAATTTAATTAATTAACTTTTATTTTTATTTAAGTTTTAGTAATTTTAGTATTTTAACTTAAACACAAATTATTTGAGTTATTTGCCACAGCAAGATTTCTATTTAAAATATTTCGATTTTATTTCAGTTCAACTCCATTTCAATTATTTATTTTTAATAGTTTTTGTTAGCAATAACAATGCTGCAATTAACTAAAAATATATTTTTTTAAGTTTTGGAATATATTAAAGGAAACTTATCTTTAATTTTATAAATTAAAAAGAAACATTAGTCAAAAGTAATAACATAAAATAATAAGTAAAACGACAGTCAACACTTTTCCATCCCCATCCGTCATGAAAAACCGCAAATTTTTACATTGTGTTTTCCAGTCCTCAAAAAAAAAAAAAACATGGAAATGTAATCATGGAAACTATTTAATTGGCTTTTTATCCAGTTGTCACCTTCTCCAGTAATAATGAATGATGGAAACTCTGGCTATTTACTGTCAACATGTTTCCTGTTTGTTTTACTAATTGAGGAGTCATTAACTTACTGAAAACAAAGGGTAAAGACAGACACTATTTGAACTTTAGAAATCACTTTTACACTAAAACACCTCCTTGAATTTTGAATAATCCTTAAATTGTGAAGAAAATGTGTTTGGTCTTATTATGTTTGTTCTCATTTAAAGTAACTTCAGCTTGGCCTTCCATCGAAAGGTTAAAGGGAAACCACACACACACACACGCGTCCCTCTGAGTGCCTTTACTTGTGTTATTGTTCGTGTAATAACTCCTCACACTGGCCTACTGTCAAACGCTCGACTCTTTCTGTGACGTCTGACGTCAGACGATCCAGCGCAGGAAATGAAGACGGCCTCTAGAGCTGAACGATGCCCTCTTCATACACATTACAATGATAATATTTTCCCCGCAGTCTGAGGAGCAGAGCAAACACGAGCTGAATGCTGTGTGTGTTTCAGGAGGATGCATTGGTTAAGTCCAGGATGGCTGTGTTTAACAGTAGCGGCTCTCAAGGCCTAAACATAGACCCCTTCCAGAGCGAAGACCCCTTCAATAAAGGTTGGCTCATGCATCAAACACATTCAGTTCACACTCAATAATGGTTTCTATTCTCCTGTTGTCATGCAGATTTTGGGATGTTGCATAAAGAATGCTGGATGGAAAGACCTAGATGCACAATTCAGAATTTATATCTCACAGTGATCAGAAAAAAAGTCTAAAATACAGGGTGATTAAATTAATCAGGCATACTTTTTGATTAATTAAATCAAACCATTCCTATGGAATCCATAAAATTGTAAATGCAAAACTCTGAATTAGATAAAAATTAAACATATTTAAAGGAAAAACAAACAAACAAAAAACTTTTTTAAAATAAAATCTTTTTTTTTTTAATTCAACTTTTTAATTTTAATTAAATAAAAAAAAATGCATGATTTTAGACAGACTTTTTGATTGCAAAAAGTATTTTTTGGATATGAAACCAGAATTGTGTGAGATAAATTCTGAGTTGCAAGAAAAATTATTGAGAGAAAATGTTGCACATCCTTTTTATTTATTTTATTGGTGCAAATAAAAACTTGATTGTGAAAAAAAATCTGAATTGCGAGATAAAAGTCAGAATTTATATTTATATTAGAGTTTATATTTTGCTAATCTGACTTTTCTTCTAAAAAAAAAAAAAAAAAAAAAAAAAATCAGAATATCAGATAAAAAATCAGAAACAATTTTTTGGAATTAAAACTCAGTCAGAAAAAAAAGATGCTTGTTTTCAGAGTTAACTTTTATTGATATTTTAATCTAAATAGAGTTCAAGGTAAATTAAAAAAATCCTGGGAATCTGAGGCCATGTTATTACTTTTTTCTGCATATTTCTACAAATCTACCATGACAAATGATTGTTTTAAATGAGTTCCATCAGTGGAAAATCAGAGCAGGATCCAGTTTTACTTCAGGTCGTGAAATGCAAGTGTATTTTCATGCTCACACAATGCATATTTAACCTGTTAAATGTCTGGGTCCACTTGCCGTTACATGTTTTAAACAGTAATATCTTAGTCTGAACCTTAAGTAATCTTGACAAACTATATATCATTGGAAAGCTCAAAGACTTTAGTTTTGATATTTGCTGACTGATTTTTTAAATATTTTACAGAGCAACTGTAATTTATTAATATGCATGAAAAATCTTTATTCATTTTCATGGAGAATATTCAAACGATAACAAAAAGGTCTAAAAGTGAATAGAAAACACAATAGATTTTCCTTTTTTTATGCTTTGTGAACTATAACGCAAGTCCAGGGTTCTCTTATGTGTTTTTTGAGGTTGAATTGAAATCGAATACTGCCATACTGACCCTTAATACTTATAATTGTCATGTCACAGGTCACTCAAACCATATATGGTAATGAAGGCGCACTTAAATGGACATCTAGTGGAGAAGCTTGGTACTGCGCCCAAACAAAATTTCTCATTTTTGAGAAATCAACCTCAAATTTGGAACATAACTTTTTAGGAATTTAGATTTTCTATCAGTTTCAGAGTGAAACATGTTTTTGTAAAATACATATAAAATATAAATATTTAAATTATTATACTATATATTTCCATAAACGTAAACTTCCATAACTTTTTTGTTATATAATCTTTACAACTTTTTTCACTTCTACAATACTCTGCCAAATGTCTGCTTTTTAAAAAGAGGTCAACCTTAAATAAGTAATTCATATTTCTATCATGGTTTTATGTTTTATTATTAAACGTCTGCATCTGGTACAGAAGCGAAGTCTAAGGCATTTGAAAAGTAGCTCAAATAAATGAAAGCATGTTTATGGACAAGTTGAAATCATTTTGTTTCAATTTTATTCTCCGTGATAAAAAAAAATAATAAAAAAAAATCGATGTAGATGTACATTTTTCTGATCAAAAGTTTGATTTAGATTTTTTACATTTAAAGCGTTGAATCAAACACAAGTAAATTCCTCTCCTGGAGAGCTTGCATGTTGCAGCGTGTGAGTTGATGTTTTGGCTAATGTTGTGAGAAACATGTCATAATGTACGGTTAGTGCTCTGTCATTCCCATGATGCCTTGTGGTTTCTCTCTCTCTGTCACAGGCCGGTCCTTCAGCAGAAAGAGTCAGCCAGACATCGAGTCCCAAACCTAAAGAGTCAGGTACGGTGTGCATTCGGTCACCTCTGATTCACTAACCGTCTTCATTACTGTTCATCAAACAGATCACGGTGTTCAGGAAGCCAGATAACAATAGATTACTCACAGATGAGTTATTAAACTAGGCTAGTATTCAAAGTACAGCACCAAAAGCTTGGAATTATTCAAGATTTTTTGATGTTTGTTCTGCTCGCTAAGGCTACATTGATAGTTTGATAGAAAATACAGTAAAATTGTGAAATATTATTATAATTTCTTATAGCTGTTTTCTGTGTGAATGTGTGTTAAGATGTAATTTATTTCTGTGATTTAAAGCTGCATTTTTAGCATCAGCAAATCAGCACTTTCTGAAGGATCATGTGACACTGGATGCTGAAAATACACAGATATAAATTACAGTTTAAAATGCATTCATATTTTACACAATATTACTGTTTTATACTCTGTTTTTGATTAAAAAATAAAAAAATAAATAAAGCCTTGGTGAGCAGAAGAGACTTTCAAGAACATTAAAAATATCAAACTTTTTTTTTTTTGGCTAGTGGTGTGTAATCATTTGACACATCAAAAAATGATCTGTTTAGAAATAAAATACGGTAAGTGGTGTTGCGCCACACCTCTTTTTTGTTGTTTGTTGTTGTTCATCTTCTTATCTTTTCGTCTCTTCGTCTGTAGAGGAAGCTAGTGGTCTTCTCAGTACCAGAGTGATGCATGATTCAGAGAGTAGATCAAAGATAGAGTCGTAAGAGAACTAGCTTTCACACAAAATGAAGAGAGTGGAATAATTATAATCATACAGTCACATGATGCAACTTCCAACTGAGGCCTACAAGTCTTCAGTAACACACAGATCCTTTCTTTGGTTGGACACAATAATAACATTTAGTGTATGTGTGTGTGTGTGTGTGTGTATATAATTTATTAAAACTGGGCAATAAACTGTTATAATGTTTCAAAATATGTTCACGTATATGTAATGTGTACCAATATATTATAGTCTTTGGTATTGGAAATTATATAAAATATTCTATTATTCTAGCCACATTTGCATTGGGTCTAAATGTAGGCTACTGTAAGGATTGGAAATGTATTTTCTTGCCCATTTTGAAGTATATTTTGGTATACGAAGGGTTAAAACACAAATTATTCACACACAAACACACATACAGTACAGACCAAAAGTTTGGAAACATTACTATTTTTAATGTTTTTGAAAGAAGTTTCTTCTGCTCATCAGCCTGCATTTATTTGATAAAAAATACATAAAAACTGTAATATTGTGATATATTATTACAATTTAAAATAATAGTTTTCTATTTGAATATACTTTAAAAAGGTAGTTTATTCCTGTGATGCAAAGCTGTATTTTCAGCATCATTCCTCCAGCTTCAGTGTCACATGTAACATCAGTCGATCACATGATCATTTAGAAATCATTCTAATATTCTGATTTATTATGAGTGTTGGAAACAGTTCTGCTGTCTAATATATTTGATCAATAAAGGGTTAAAAAGAACTGCATTTATTAAAAAAAAAAAAATCTAATAATATATTTTCTTTACTATCACTTTTTATCATTTTAACACATCCTTGCTGAATAAGTATTGATTTTATTTAAAAATAAATAAAGAAAAAAAAAATTACTGACCCTAAGTTACTGACCAGTAGTGTTTATTGTTATTAGAAAATATTTATATTTTAAAAACATAGCTTCTTTTTTTTAACTTTTTATTCATCAAAGTATCCTAAAAAAGTATCACATGTTCTGAAACAATATTAAGCAGCAGAACGGTTTCCAACTTTGATAATGAATCATCATATTAGATATTAGATGATTTCTAAAGGATCATCTGACAATGATCCGAAAAATTCAGCTTTGCATCACAGAAATAAATGATCATTTAAAGTATAATACATTTAAAAACAGTTATTTTAAATTGTAATAATATATCACACTATTATATGTTTTTTCTGTAATTTATTTTGATCAAATAAATGCAGGCTTGATGAGCAGAAGAAACTTCTTTCAAAAACATTAAAAATAGTAATGTTTCCAAACTATTGGTCTGTACTGTATGTCTTAGGTTGATGGGGTATATTTTAATGAATAGTCCGAAAAAACATTATTTGGGTTAAAATTATCCATTTTTCTTTTATGTTAAAAATCATTAGTAAAATGCATTGCTAAGAACCTAATTTGGACAACTTTAAAGGTGATTTTCTCAATATTTAGATTTTTTTGCATCCTCAGATTCCAGATTTTCAAATATTGTCGTCCTAACAAACGAAACAGCAATGGAAAGCTTATTTATTTAGAAAAATTGACAGTTTTATTGACGGATTACCCAGTGTTACATTTCTGTGCGGTGTAAATGTACTTGAATCTCTGTGATTAGCTGTTGTGAGTCATGGCACGAACAAAGGAGATCTCTGAGGATCTCAGAAAGAGGATCACTGAAATCTCTAAAGAGTTTGGTTTGATAACTTCTAAGCAACTAAAGGCCTTTCTCACATTGGCTAATGTTCATGAGGAGAGCACTGAGGAACGTGGTGTGTGTGCATGGTGCATCCAAAAAGACCATTGCTGACCATCTGCAGATTGCTAAAGATCATGTGGACAAAAGAACACACTGCATTCCAGCATAAGAACCTTTTCCCATCTGTGAAGGAAATGAAGGAAAATGTCAGGACATCTTCCGAGAACTGAGTCTCAAGAGAAAGTATGAGAAAACGTTACTTGCAGTTATTGCTGCAAAATTGGGTCCACCAGATACTGAAAGCAAAGATTCACATACTTTTGCACATCGCAGAAACGTAACACTGGAAATTAAATGAAAGTAGA
>NW_020524631.1:0-13419 GCF_003368295.1 Carassius auratus
TATTAGGGCTCAAGCCTGGAGGGCGAGAGCCCTATTGTTTTCCTTAGGATTATTGTTATTATTATTATTATTATTATTTTTCTTCAAGTTTTGGGGGTTTTGGGGGCCTTAACATGCTCAAAAACTCTTGAAAATTGGCACACACCTTGGAACCTGCGGCCATTAGGGCCGGGCAGAGTCTGATACACGGGCGTGGCACAGGGGCTCTACAGCGCCCCCTGTAGTACCGAGGCCATATATCATGCATACTTGCACGTATACATATGAAACTTGGTACACTATATATAACTCATCAAACCAAACAACTTTCACACTGCATGTCATAAGCTCCGCCCAACAGGAAGTTGGCTATTTAGGGTTTTATGAAAAAGCATGCTCTGGAATTTGATATACTCCTCTGAGGAACTCCACCCGTTCACCACCAAACTCGGTGAACACGATCTCAAGACATTGGGGATGCTAAATTGCGAAGAGATTTTTGATATCTCGAACGGTTTGCCCGTGCGAGGCGTTGAAATTATGGCGAGAAGGAGAAACAGGAAATGTATAATAACATCCACATACATTTCCTGAATTTGATCAAACTTATTGGTTTGTTCATTGTATGATACCGATCATATATATGTGACTATTAGGAGTCAAAGTTATAGCGCCACCAACTGGCAGCAGGAAGTGAATGGTTTTCAAACGCTTTGAATTCAGCATCTTATTTTTACTAGATTTGCTTCAAACTTCATCAGAATAATGACAAAACACGGCCGAAGAAAAATCTGTTGTGGGGATATTTATATCTAATATAGTGTTGCCATGGCAACGTGTCAAACTTGAATGTTCTGTTCTGGTGATTTTTTAGGCAGATAACTAGCTCAGATTTACATGAAACTCGAAACAGATATCAGTATTAAAGATAGCTAGACCATGGCAAAAGCTTTTAAAAGGGCGTGAAGGAGGCACTCTATAGCGCCACCTTTTGTCAAAAGTGGGGGGATTAGTTTTAGCTACAGACACCAAACTTGGTACATAAATTGTTCTTATCAAGACGGACAACTTTCTAATTCACAGTCATCAGCTACGACCAACAGGAAGTCGGCTATTTTGATTTGAATATTTAAATTGAGCTCTGATTTAATGCATACTCCTCACAGGAAATGTTCACTATACTCACCAAACTTTGTCTACATGTTGAAAAAACATTGAGGAACTTAAATTGCGAACGGATTTTGGTTAGCTTGAACGGTTTTGTCGTGGTGATTTTTTGAAATGACAGTAAAAAGGGAATCATTAATTGTCTTGTATTTTTAAATTGCAGCTTCCAAACACTTAAAAAAAATTCATACAGAGATCAAATCATTCTGCAGGACATATGCATAGTTTCATGACTTTACAACACTGTAATGATTAAAGAAAATTAAAAAACTGTCAGACATCTCAACTCACTCTGTCCCTCTGTTTGAGGAATGTATGTGTGCTGACCAAGTGTGGTGTGTGTGTGTGTGTCTGTGAGTGGGGGATGGGCATGAGCTGAGTGGCAGACACAATGAGAGACAGAAAGAGAGAGAAAGAGAGAGAGAGAGAGACTTAATCATCTCTTTAATCACCAGAAAAAAAAATATTTTAAATTGTTATTTTTTGTTGCTGTTGCTAACATTGCTGTTTTCATTACAGCTTAAGAAATCTCTTAGGCCTTATCCTTTTCTGACAGTTTCAGGAATTAAAAACAAAATTCTAAAAATACTTATTTGTGCTGCAAATAATAATTTCAAACTCATTTGATACTGACCTATTCCATCCTGTGACATGACATTTATCTTAATTTTACATAATCTCATGGATGTAACAGTAAAACTGTTCAGCTCACAGATGAAGACTAAGCTGTAATGCAAGCAGAACTTTCACAAATGCTTATAAGTCATTAAAGGATTTTATAACACTGTAAAATAATGTCTAATTTGTTAACATTAGTAAATGCATTGGTAACACTTTATAATAACTGCACTCATTAGTAAATAGTCAGTTCATGCTTTATAAAGTCTTGTCCCAACTTAAATAGTCATTAATAAGCAGCTTATAAATACAACTATAAATAGCTTGATCTTGGTTTATAAGCACATTTATTAAAAAGGAGAGTAAAGAGTCAGTTATCTTCCTATGAAAAATAAAAAAATAAAAATAAACAAACAACAACACAGATTGATTCAGATCTCAGAAATTTTATTGTGGATTTATGATCAAATCAGCCTGTAAATGAATCATACTCCTTCAAGAAGACACAAGTAGTTCACACCAAACTTTTTCAACATGATGCCAATATACTGAAGATGTTAAATTGCGAATGGGTTTAAGATACCTTAAATGGCGTGGCCATACCGATTTATTAAAGTAACATAAAAAATACAATAGTTATTTTACTATATCTTTAACCTTCTTCATTCCAACTCTTCATCATTTTTTATATACGTAGAAGTCATCATTTGAAGGAATCACAGTAAGTTTCATAGCTTTATCATGTCCAGGAGCCACCATAAAATTAAAACTATCATAACATATAAATCAAGCTTGCAATTCTTAGTACCAATAATGGCCACCAGATGGAGCTATAGGATTACTTTTAAATAATTATTGTAGAAACGAATATGATCTAAATCATTTATAGAAATCTTTCAAAGAAAAATAATACGTATTTTACTGATAAAATGACCCTCACTTAATTAGAATAATATGCTGAAATATTGTGAAATACTGTGTATTAAGAATAATTCTTTATAGGCTTTATGGACAGATAAGTTTGGAGTGACTCTTGAAGGATCAGCACCACATCCTCTTTTACCACTGTTTAAAGAATGTATCTTACAGTACAGGTGCGAATGAATTTTGGATAGCTTGAATGGTTTTGTCATGGTGATTTTTTGAAATAACAGTAAAAAAGGAACCAGTAAATGTCTTTTATTTTTTAAGTGCAGCTTCTAAACACTTCAACAAAATGTACACATAGAAGACAAGTCATGCTGAGGAAATATGCATAGTTTCATGACTACACAACACTATATGGATGAGAGAAAATAAAAAAAAAACTACCATACATCTGATGTCACTCTGTCCCTCTGTCACTGTGGGTAATGTGTGTGTGTGTGTGTGTGTTGTGTGTTAAGTGTGTGTGTGTTAAGTGTGTGTGCTGAGTTTGTGTGAATGTGTGAGAGAGGAGATGGGCTTGGTGTCAGAGAGAGAGAGAGAGAGAGAGAGAGAGAGAGAGGGAGGGAGACTTAATCATCTCTTTAATCACCAGCAGAGAAAAAATAAGCAATTTTGTGTTGTTGTTGTTGTTGTTGTTTTTTCATCATTACAGCTTAAGAAATATCTTAGGCCTCAACATCAACTGTTGCTGCATCATGTAGCCTTCTCCCAAAATTAATAGTCATTAGTAAGCATTTTATAAATACAGCTATAATTAAATTGTTCATGGTTTATATGCACATTTATTTTGAGGAGATTAAATGCTGTAATCTTCCTAAAAAAATAAAATTAAATAAACAAACACAGAACTCAGAAACACTTATTTCTAGATGCAATAAAAGAAAACTGTACACTATATATATATATATATATATATATATATATATATATATATATATATATATATATATATATATATATAATAAATATACACAATTGCATAAGTTTATATTTAATTTTTTTATCAAGTCAAAAATAACAGCAAATAACAATGTCAATAAAAAAACGCAATAATATTAGAATAGCACAACATATTGTGGAATACTATATTAAGACTTTATATATAGGCTTTATGAACAGATGAAGTACTAGCATCACCTCCTCTTGTACGACGGCTTGAGGAATATATCTTCCAGATAGTACCGCCGCTCCCTATATGCAGAATACGCAGTCTTCGTAGGGCACCAACTCCCAGAGGTGGCACCATCCCAGTAGCTCAAAAAAAAATAAAACATGCGCCATTCTCCCATCCGTGCTCGCGACCGCTCGGACATTTGCGGATGAATGTTCGTAATTGATGGATGGACATCTATGCCTGGGTAAAAGACATCAGCAATCCGGCACAGAGAAAAGAAAAATAAAGTAAAAAAAAAAAAAAAAAAACAGGCATAAAGTTGGCTTGACATTGGACATTCGAGAGTCTCAAATTTAGGGACCGTCTCTAAAGTTACATGTGATATTGTTGTACACTTTTCTAACGTCAGTAGCATTTGAAGAGAATGACTTACAGTCATAAAACAACTGTAATTGTCCATCTAGGTGACAGCTATAATGCATAATTAAATTGAATGTTTGATATTTATTAAAACAAACTGTAAGTCATATGTAAATTATGCTACTTTTTCACATGGGCTCAAACACAAATTTGAAGCTCAATAGCATTTGAGGAAAAAGACTTGCAGTCATAAAACAATTGTAATGTGTTCATTTAGGTGTCAGCTACGATGCACACCTTATACATTTTTTATATATATTAAAATAAAGTGTTACTAAAGTTATATATATTGTTCTGTGTATGTGATTTCAAAGTCTAGATGGGTCGGATTAACCCTTTAACTGCCATATCCCTTAAAATTTGATTGCCAGAGGGTTACTGTAAATGCTTATGCCCGCTGGGCACAGTTTTCCCGATGCCACCGGGGTGGCGTTGCACTGATGGCTTGAGCCCGCCATCGCTGCTTGCAGCTATATTTATTATTATTTTTATTATTATTATTATTCTTCTCCATAATGAATCGCATTTTTGAGGGCCTAAACATACTCAAAAAGTCATGAAACTTTGCACACACCTCAGAACCGGCGAAAATGTACATATGATATGGGTTTCAGAAGTGGGTGTGGCAAAATGGCTCAACAGCGCCACCTATACACGTTCAACGGTGTGCGCCTCGTGCTACATTTCATGTACATGTATGAAAATTGGTATACACATGTAACTCTCCAATACCTACAAAAAAGACTCTTGGACCAAAATTCTAAACCCAACAGGAAGTCGGTTATTTTTAATATTATGAGCAAATTTTGTGTCATTTTTGGTCATTTCCATGCGTTGTATTTTAACGAACTCCTCCTAGAGAGTTCTTCAAATCAACACCAAATTTGGTATGCCTAATCTAAAGGCCTTTTGCGATGTTAAATTGCGAAGATCTTGAGTTTTCGTTGAAGGGCGTGTCCGTGGCGGCCTGGCGAATTTCGATAATTCGCCATGAAAAATGAAGTTGCTATAACTCACACATACAATGACCAATCTGCCCCAAACTTCACATGTTTGATGAGACTCCGAAGCTGAACAGATTGACATGCCCATATTCAGTTATAGTCATAGCGCCACCTATTGGCAACAGGAAGTGACATATTTTACGCTGCGACGAAACTACTCCTAGAAATTTATGACATCAATGTCTTTTTTGTGGTCAGTCTAATCTAAAGGCCTGTGCGATGTTCAGTTGTGAAGATCTTGAGTTTTCGTTAAAGGGCTTGTTCATGGCGCCGCGACGAAGTTCGATGTCTCGCCATGGAATAAAAGATGTTATAACTCAGGCATAAAATGTCCGATCTTCCCCAAACTTCACATGTGTGATAAGAGTCCTGGCCTGAACAGATCTGCAGGCCAATATTCCACCGGGTGTGGCAGAATGGCTCTATAGCGCCACCTATACACTTTCAACGGAGTGCGCCTCGAGCTATGTTTCACGTACATGTACAAAAATTGGTACACACATGTAACACTCCAATACCTACAAAAAAGTCTCTTGGTACGAAATCCGGATCCCAACAGGAAGTCGGTTATTTTGAATTTTCCCTTCAAAATTGCTGTTGTTTTTGCCATTTTCAGGGGTTGTACTTTAACGAACTCCTCCTAGAGATTTATTCAGATCAACACCAAACTTGGTCAGTGTAATCTAAAGCCCTTTGCGATAATAAATTGCGAAGGACTTGAGGTTTCGTTAAAGGGCGGGTCCATGGCGGCCTGACAAATTTCGATGTTTCGCCATGAAAAAGGAAGTTGCTGTAACTCAGACATACAATGTCCAATCTGCCCCAAACTTCACATGTTGGATAAGACTCTTGACCTGAACAGATCTACATGCCAATATTCAGTTATAGTCATAGCGCCACCTATTGGCAACAGGAAGTTACATATTTTACACTGCGACAAACTACTCCTAGAAATTTTATGACATCAATGTCTTTTTTGTGGTCAGTCTAATCTAAAGACCTGTGTGATGTTTAGTTGTGAAGATCTTGAGTTTTTGTTAAAAGGTGTGTCCATGGCGCCGTGATGAAGTTCGATGTCTCGCCATGGGAATAAAAGATGTTATAACTCAGGCATAAAATGTCCGATCTTGCCCAAACTTCACTTGTGTGATAAGGGTCCTGGCCTAAACAGATCTGAAGGCCAATATTCCATCGAGTGTGGCAAAATGGCTCGATAGCGCCACCTATACACTTTCAACGGAGTGCGTATACACTTTAAACGGAGTGCGCCTCGAGCTATGTTTCACGTACATGTACAAAAATTGGTACACACATGTAACTCACCAATATCTACGAAAAAGTCCCCTGGTACGAAATCCGAATTCCAACAGGAAGTCAGTTATTTAGAATTTTCTCTGCAAAATTAGTGTTGTTTTGGCCATTTTCAGGGGTCGTACTTTAACAAACTCCTCCTAGAGATTTATTCAGATCAACACCAAACTTGGTCAGTGTAATCTAAAGGCTTTTGCGATCTTAAATTGCAAAGATCTTGAGGTTTCGTTAAAGGGCGTGTCCATGGCGGCCTGACAAATTTCGATGTTTCGCCATGAAATAGGATGTTGTTATAACTCAGGCATAAAATGTCCGATCTGCCCCAAACTTCACTTGTGTGATAAGGTTGCTGCCCTGAACACACCTGAAGGCCAATATTCCATTATAATGATAGCGCCACCTGCTGGCAACAGGAAGATTGGCACACATATGGAATAAACATTGATATATTCTACTTATATTTATGAGTTTAAACGCATATTTCTCACTGTTGACCTATTAATTAAAGCCACTCGCTACCGGTGAGCCCGGGTGCGAGGGCCCCGTTCATCGCTGCTTGCAGCTTTAATTAGGGCCCGAGCACCGAGGTGCGAGGACCCTCTTGTATCTGCTTTGTTTTTTATTAGGGCTCAAGCCCAAAGGGCGAGAGGCCTATTGTTTTCCTTAGGATTATTTTTTATTATTATTATTATTATTATTATTATTTTTTTCCAACGTCTCGGGGCTTTTGGGGCCCTTAACGTGCTTAAAAAGTCTTGAAAATTGGCACACAGATTGGAACCTGCGGCCATTAGGGCCGGGCAGAGACTGATACACGGGCGTGGCACAGGGGCTCTACAGCGCCCCCTGGAATATGGAGGGCCATATATCATACATTCTTGCTCGTAGACGAATGAAACTCGGTACACATATAAATCTCATCAATCCAAACAACTTTTGTATTGCATATCATAGGCTCCGCCCAACAGGAAGTTGGCTATTTAGGGTTTAGTATTCAAATTTTTCGTCAAAGTTGTGGGGGCTTTTGGGGTCCTTAACATACTCAAAAACTCTTGAAAATTTGCGCACACTTTGGAATCTGTGGCCTTTAGGAGCCTGCAGAGGCTGGGACCCGGGCGTGGCACAGGGGCTCTACGGCGCCCCCTGGAACACAGTCAGAAATGTTGATGTATAGCTCACACATACTTGCTCATATTCATATGAAACTCAGTACACATATAGATCTCATTGTGCCGAACAACTTTCGTATTGCATGTCATAGGCTCCACCCAACAGGAAGTCAGCTATTTAGAGTTATGTAAAAAGCGCATGCTCTGGAATTTGAAATACTTGTCATAGGTTTTTTCTCGATTGCCGCCAAACTTGGTCAACATGATCTCAAGACACTGGGGATGAAAAATTGCCAGGGGATTTTTGATATCTCGAACGGTTTGCTCGTGGCGAGGTGTTGAAATTATGGCGAGAAATGAGAAACAGGAAGTGTCTAATACCATCCACATACATTTCCTGATTTTAATCAAACTGCATCAGATTATTCGTTGTATGATGTCGATCGCATATATGTGACTATTAGGAGTCAAAGTTATAGCGCCACCAACTGGCAGCAGGAAGTGTGTCATTTTCAAAATGATTTGAATTCAGCATCTTATTTTTACTCGATTTGCTTCAAACTTCATCAGAATAATGTTAAAACACAGCCGATATAAATCTGCTGGGGGATATTGATATCTAAAAATATTGTTGCCGTGGCAACATGTTAAACTGGAATACTTCTCAGGTGATTTTGAGACATATAACATGCTTAGAATTTCATCAAACTCAGAACACATATCAGTAATTTATGATAACTAGACACTGGCAAAAGTTCATAAGAGGGCGTGGAAAGAGGCACTCTATAGCGCCACCTTTGTCAAAAGTGGCGGGGTTAGTTTTAGCTACAGACACCAAACTCGGTACAAAAATTTTCTTATCAAGACGGACAACTTTCTAATTCACAGTCATCAGCTACGATCAACAGGAAGTCAGCATTTTGATTTGAATGTGGATTTTTTTTTACATTTAGCTTGTGAATTAATGCATACTGCTCAGAGGAGAGTAACACTATACACACCAAACTTTGTCTACATGATGCCAAAACATTTTAAACAACTTAAATTGCCAATGGATTTTGGATAGCTTAAACGGTTTTGTCGTGGTGATTTTTTTAAAATGACAGTAAAAATGGAATTATTAATTTTCCTGCATTTTTAAATTGCAAACACTTCAAAACCTTTTTTTCGTACAGAAAAAAAGTCATTCTGAGTAAATATGGATAGTTTCACGACTTTACAACACTGTATGGATAACAGAAAATTAAAAAAACTGTCAGACATCTCATCTCACTCTGTCCCTCTGTTTGAGTATATGTGCTTCAGACTTCCATTGTCTGAGAGAAATAGCGCCCCTACAGGTTCAATTACCGGACTTTTACTTTCACTTTTAAATCGGTTAAAAATACAAATAAATACTTAGATTTAATTCACACTGACAAGCTAAACCAACATATCTGATTATTACCGGTTCAGGGCTCATGGATAAATTATTTCTGGCCAGAGATACGTGAGAAATAGGAGAGATGAATCACCGCTGTGATCACGAGCGTCTGGAGTAAAGAGCTCAGAAAAAACGAATTTATTCCTGTTTTAAAGCTTTTAAAAATAAATTATTACAGCGATATCACACTATCAACCAATTAGAACACACCAAGAGCTAAATTCAGATGTTTTTGAACTGTTTGTGTGAAAATGAAATTATTTGCGGCTGCCTATCTGAAACCACGCCTCCGATCAGCGCGTACAGTGTCGAGCTCAAAACAAACGAATTTATTCTTGTTTAAGAGCTTTTTTAAATAAATATTACCACAAATGCACACAATAAACCCATTGTAACACTACAAGAGCTAAATGCAGGTGTTTGTGACCGTTTAAGTGTGCAAGACTATTTGAAAGCGCGACTGGCAGAATAACATATATCTCTCGAGCTGCAGGATTCTGCCTTTCGTCGTACGAACGAACACATCACGGACAAGATTATTTCAAAATACATAATAGCTTGGCGACTATAAACGAAAACAGCCACGTGAACATAAACTGTTGAGAAATAAATCTGAAGTGGATCTACTGGATTTTAATATTAAGTGACCGCATATACCAGCTGCTTCTGTCTTCAATTTTAATCTATATAAAAATGAAACTCATTCATCTTGCTGCTTTTTTTAATGTGTGTACGTATTTATTTATTTATTTATTTATTTTATTTAATTTATTTATTTATTTATTTATTTATTATTTGCTCTAACAAGAATTAATCTATATTTAATTAAATCAATTACATTTTTATTTTACATTTGATTTGTCCATTTCTGCATCTAAACGCCTAAAAACCTAAAACATGCTCTATTATACTATTGTTAGCAATTTCTTTATCGTCCAATTTATCTGGTGTACACTTTTATTTTCATAATAAACTTGTTTGTTAGATTATACACAGTTACAGTGGTCTATAATAAATATTGACAGGTTTTATTCAAGCTATTTAGAATGATTGGCAGTAGGCAAATGTTTTGAAATGTAAATAAAATAAAAAAAAAATTAAATAAATAAATAAATAAAAAACATTGGAAAGAATAACTGTTGTACATTTTTATACATTTTGTATAATTTCATAGTTTATGCATTATAGTTATAAAAACAAATAAATTTTAGCCACTCACATAAAATCTTATAGGCCTTATCCTTTTCTGACAGTTTTAGGGATTTTTAAAAATCCTAAAAAACCTTATTTGTGCTGCAAATAATAATTTCAAACTCAAACAGTAATATTCAGTTCATGCTTTATAAAGCCTTGTCCCCAATATTAATAGTCAGTAGTAAGCAGTTTATAAATACAGCTATAAAAAGCTTGTTCTTGGGTTATAAGCACATTTATTAAAGGAGAGTAAAGGGTCAGTTATCTTCCTATGAAAATAAAAAAATAAAAAAAAACAAACAACAACACAGATTGATACAGAACTCAGAAATTTTATTGTGGATTTATGATAAAATCAGCCTGTAAATGAATTCATACTCCTCCAGAGACACAAGTTCCACAGCAACTTTTTAACATGAAGCTAATATACTGAAGATGTTAAATTGCGAATGGGTTTAGGATAGCTTAAATGGTGTTGCCATAGCGATTTATTAAAGTAACATAAAAAAATACAATCGTTATTTTACTATATCTTTAAAATTTTTCATTCCAACTCTTCATAATTTTTTATATAACGTAGAAGTCATCATTTGAAGGAAGCACAGTAAGTTTTCATAGCTTTATCATTTTCAAGAGCCAGCATAAAATTAAAACTATCATAACTTATAAATCAAGCTTGCAATTCTTAGTACCAATAATGGCCACCAGATGGAGCTATAGGATCACTTTTAAATAATTATTGTAAAACAAGTATGATTTAATCATTTATAGAAATCTTTCAAAAAAAAAAAATATGTATTGTATGTATTTTACTGATAAAAATGACCCTCACTTAATTAGAATAACAAGCTGAAGTATTGTGAACTGTATATTAAGAAAAATTATTTATAGGCTTTATGGACAGATACGTTTTGAGTGACTCTTGAAGGTTCAGCACCACATCCTCTTTTACCACTGTTTAAAGAATTAATCTTACAGAACAGGTGTGAATGAATTTTGGGATAGCTTGAATGATTTTTGCGTGGTGATTTTTTGAAATAATAGTAAAAAAGTAACCAGTAAATGTCTTTTTATTTTTTTAAAGTGCAGCTTCTAAACACTTCAAAAAAATGTACACATAGCAGACCAGTCATTCTGAGGAATTCCCAATGACTGCCATAGTTTCATGACTATACAACACTATATGGATGATAGAAAATTAAAAAAACTATCATACATCTGATGTCACTCTGTCCCTCTGTCACTGTGGGTAATGTGTGTGTGTGTGTGTGTGTGTGTGTTGTGTGTGTTAAGTGAATTAGGTGTGAAACTATCAGGGAGGCATTTAGTCTCCAGCGCCAACATTTTTACAGAACTGCCACTTTCCTGGAGTCTCCAGAATTACATCGGTGTCAGGCTCTGAGAGACTTAAGATTCCAAAAAATGATTTAATTAGAATACCATGAAGTATTGTGAAATACTATATATTAAGGCTTTATATATAGGCTTTATGAACAGATTAGAGTGACTCGTGAAGGACCAGCACCACCTCCTCTTGTTCGATGGTTTGAGGAATATATCTTCCAGAATCCGGGATTAAGATTTAGGAGCTCATTTTTATTCCACCTCCTTTCCTGAAAAGTCTGTTTTGCAGAATTGAACTAAAAATTAATCTTCACATTAATTCCTAATTATTTTGCAATTCTTTTTGTCAGTTCTTCTTGACCTGTTTTTCTCTTCCAGCTTTCCTGGACTATTGTATAGCACTCATAAATGATTAAATAAAAAATAATGGTAGTTATTAAGATTGATATGGTTTGGAATTGGTAAAATGTGCTTGGAAAAAAATCACAATAAAACAATGTTTTTAATGTTTAAGTTTGGAATATTAACTGACATGAATGAATGCTATATAAATATTGTTCATGTTAACATAATGTTTAAATGGCATCTATTGTAAAGTGTTACTAAAGTTATATATATATATAATATATATCTATATATATATATATATATATATATATATATATATATATATATATATATATATTGTTCTGTGAATGTGATTTTAAAGTCTAGATGATTCGGATTAACCCTTTAACTGCCATATCCTTTAAACCTCACTGCCAGAGGGATATTGTGAATGCATTGCCCGCTGGGCACAGTTTACCTGATGCCACCCGGGGTGGCGATGGCATTGGTGGCTTGAGCCCGCCATCGCTGCTTGCAGCTATATTTATTATTATTCTTCTTCTTCTTCTTTCTTCCCGAATGAATCGCATTTTTGAGGGGCTTTAACATGCTCAAAAAAGTCATGAAACTTTGCACACGCGTCAAACCTGGTGAAAATTTTTCGTCTGATATAGGATTCAGAAGAGGGTGTGGCAAAATGGCTCGACAGCGCCACCTATACCAAGAAAATCAACAGCCTTCCAGCTATGTTTCACGTACATGCACGAAAATTGGCACACATATGTAACACACCAATACCTACAAAAAAGACTCTTGGAGCGAAATTCTAACCCAACAGGAAGTCGGTTATTTTTAATATTATGAGCAAATTTTGTGTAATTTTGGTCATTTCCATGTGTTGTATTTTAACGAACTCCTCCTAGAGAGTTCTTCAAATCAACACCAAATTTGGTATGCCTAATCTAAAGGCCTTTGCGATGTTAATTGCGAAGATCTTGAGTTTTCGTTGAAGGGCGTGTCCGTGGCGGCCTGGCGAATTTCGATGATTCGCCATGAAAAATGAAGTTGCTATAACTCACACATACAATGTCCAATCTGCCCCAAACTTCACATGTTTGATGAGACTCCGAACCTGAACAGATTGACATGCCCATATTCAGTTATAGTCCATCATAGCGCCACCTATTGGCAACAGGAAGTGAACATATTTTATGCTGCGATGAACTACTCCTAGAATTTTTGACATCAATGTTTTTTTTGTGGTCAGTCTAATCTAAAGGCCTGTGCGATGTTCAAGTTGTGAAGATCTTGAGTTTTCGTTAAAAGGCGTGTTCATGGCGCGCGACGAAGTTCGATGTCTCGCCATGCGAATAAAAGATGTTTAAACTCAGGCATAAATGTCCGATCTTCCCAAACTTCACAATGTGTGATAAGAGTCCTGGCCTGAACAGATCTGCAGGCCAATATTCCATTGGTGTGGCA